>NW_019243086.1:0-47287 GCF_002742605.1 Olea europaea var. sylvestris | reverse complement strand
GTAGAAATCAGAACATTCCTAGTCAGGTTAGCTTTCTGTCTAATCAAGTTAGTCATTTGACTGAGATGCTTACTAAGCTTACTAGGAGTACCTTATCATCTAAGAAAGTTTGGGTCAAAAAGGGTGATTTAGCTAGACATTCAAGTCAAGATAAGTGTTTTGTTGCTCATGTTGCATTAAAAGCCCAAAATTACAATATGTGGTACCTAGACAGTGCATGTTCTAGGCATATGTGTGGTAATAAGGCTTTGTTTACTACTCTTGATGAATGTAACGGTGGTATGGTTACCTTTGGAGATGGAGGTTCTGCACCTATTCTTGGCAAAGGTACTGTACAAATGCATGGCTTACCTGAGATCTCTAATGTGCTTGTTAAGCATTAGTCAAATTTGTGATGCTGATTTTGAAGTGAGCTTTGTGCAAAAGAAATGTACTGTGTATGATTCATCTGGTGGGGTAGTTCTTGAAGGGGTTAGAACAGCTGATAATTGTTATGGAGTCTTGCCTAATTCTAACTATGTGTGTAGGAGTGCTAAAATTGATGTGAGTGAACTCTGGCACAAAAGGTTAGATCACTTGAACTATAAGAGTCTAGTACAACTAGCTAAGAAAGAGTTAGTAGATGGTTTGCCTAAGATAGGTCCTAGTGAACATGTTGTGTGTAGACCATGTCAACTAGGTAAACAACTCAAGGGAAACCATAAGAAGACTTCTAAAATTCTGACCAAAAGACCCTTAGAATTGATACGCATGGATTTAATGGGACCATCTAGGACTGAGAGTTTAGGTGGTAAGCGATACATTCTAGTTGTGGTAGATGACTTCTCGAGGTTCACATGGATAGAATTGCTTCGGGAAAAATCTGATGCATGTGATCTCATAAAGTCTTTGTGCAAACGGTTTAGCAATGAACTAAATCTCAAAGTGTCTAGAATGCGTAGTGACCATGGAAAGGAGTTCGAGAACTTTAATCTCAAAAGTTTCTGCATGGATGAAGGCATATTGCATGAGTTCTCTTCCCCTATCACTCCTCAACAAAATGGAGTGGTTGAAAGGAAGAATCGGGTTCTTCAGGACATGGCTAGAGCCATGCTTCATGGCAAGGGACTAGCCTTACATTTTTGGGGAGAAGCTGTTAACACCGCATGCCACATAATTAATAGAGTTTACCTTAGACCCAAGACCGATCAGACTCCATATGAAATACTTAAGGGTAAAAAGCCTACTGTTAAGTACTTTCGAGTATTTGGGAGTAAGTGCTACATTTTACGTGATCGAGAGAACTTGAGTAAGTTTGAATCGAAGAGTGATGAAGGAATCTTCCTAGGATACTCTAGAAATAGCCGAGCATTCAGGGTGTACAACTTACGTACTCGTGTGGTGATGGAGTCAGTAAATGTTGTGATAGATGATGCTGTAAGTGAGGGGGAGAGTGTTGAAAATTGTGATGAAGATGGAGATCTTATAAGTTCTAATGATCCTACTGAGATACCTATGTCTGAATCATCACTTAAAAAACTTGAAACACCTGAAAAGAAAACATTTCCACAAGATCGAGATAAAGATCCTAAGGAACCATCGACTAGGGTTAAGTCTAATCATCCTAAAGACAATATCATTGGGAATCTAGATGAAGGCATGAGGCTTCGTAGGAGAGTACTGAACAATCTAGCATACACTAGCTATATATCTCAGGTATAACCTAAAAAGGTTGAAGAGGCTCTTGGTGATGAGTGTTGGGTGGATGCGATGCATGAGGAGCTCAATCAATTTGCTAGGAACAATGTGTGGATCTTAGTTCCCAGACCTGAGAATTGTAATGTTATTGGTATTAAGTGGATCTTTAAGAATAAGACAGGTGACCAGGGTACTATAACTAGGAATAAGGCTCGATTAGTTGCTCAGGGTTATACTCAAGTTGAAGGAATTGACTTTGATGAGACTTTTGCCCCTGTTGCACGACTTGAGTCTATTCGGATTCTGCTTGCTGTTGCTTGTACCTTAGGGTTCAAGTTGCATCAAATGGACGTAAAGAGTGCCTTCTTGAATGGACTTCTTCAAGAAGAAGTCTATGTGGAACAACCAAAAGGATTTGTTGATCCTAAGTTTCCCCACTATGTCTACAAACTACACAAAGCCCTCTATGGTCTGAAGCAAGCTCCTAGAGCTTGGTATGAGAGACTTACATCATACCTTGAAGAACATGGATTCTCTCGAGGTGGTGCAGATAGGACCTTATTTATTAGACATGTTGATGAAACTATCACCATTGCTCAGATTTATGTCGATGACATAATTTTTGGCTCTCTTCTTGAGTCTCTAGCTTATGAGTTTGCTGAATGTTTGAAGCAAGAATTTGAAATGAGTATGGTTGGGGAGTTGAGTTATTTCCTTGGACTTCAGGTAAGACAGACAGAGGATGGACTGTTCATTTCACAGTCCAAGTATGCTAAGGATCTAGTTAAGCGCTTTGGGCTAGATAGTAAGAAGCATACTAGGACACCTATGAGTACTAGCTTAAAGTTAGGTCATGATCCTTCAGGTAAGAGTGTAGATCCTTTCCTATATCGAAGCATGATAGGTAGTCTTCTTTATCTCACAGCTACTAGACCTGACATTGCTTTTAGCATTGGTGTGTGTGCTCGATTTCAGGCAGATCCAAAAGAATCACACTTAAGCTCTGTTAGACGCATCATTAGATATGTGAGTGGTACAGTTGATTTAGGGATCTTCTATTCTCGAAATTCCAATCTTGACTTGGCTGGTTACTCCGATGCCGATTGGGCCGGGAACGCAAATGATAGAAAAAGTACGACAGGGGGTTGTTTTTACATGGGTAGCAATCTCGTAGCCTGGTTAAGCAAGAACAGAATTCTATATCGCTATCCACGGCAGAGGCTGAATACATAGCTGCAGGGAGTTGCTGCACTCAGGTTCTCTGGATGAAACAGACGCTGAGTGATTATGGGATTAGTCAAGGGACCATGACTATTTTCTGTGATAATACAAGTGCAATAAACATTTCTAAAAATCCCATTCAGCACTCTCGAACAAAACATATAGACATACGACATCATTTTATTCGTGAGCTTGTTGAATCACATGTAATCTCCCTCGACCATGTCTCTACTGATAATCAATTGGCTGATCTACTTACGAAACCACTAGATGGATTGAGGTTTGAGTCGCTTCGGACGACTGTTGGTGTTTGCTCACCTATTTGATCATGGATTCATGCATGTTCATGCATTCATCACATATGTACCTCATCACTTCATATCTTGCGTGTGATCTGTGTGTGTGTGATGCATTTCTTTTGTTTTGTTTAGTCTTCTGTTATGTGTTATATGTGTGTTTTAATAAAAAAAAATCAGATAAAATAAAATAAAATAAATGTTTTTTTGGACTTTTATGTAACGATTCTGGCATTTGCATTAAAGATCAAATTCTATTTTTCCAATATGTGTATGAATCTGAGGATCCATCTTTGTTCATTTTTCACTGTGGAGTTCTGGGTATATGGCTCGTCATTCATTTTCACACAGCACACACTGTAGTCCTGTAAGTGAGTCTTGACCGCATGGGTGAGACTTGGGATGGTGTTCTTCTATGATTGGGATTGTATGTACATTTGACTTGATCTGGGACGAGTGTAACCTAATCAATATTGCCTTTCCCTAGTTTTACTTTTGTTCTTTGTTGAACTTATGGCTATCTTCGAGGCCTATTTGACTCTAACAATTAAGCCTGAGGGGTTTCTAACCTGGTGCCCTATGGTCGTCTGACTTGGGAGTCACCTGCCCAAAGTTCGTTACAGGGGTCATTTATGTTGCCTAATGGGGATGGCATTGCACTTAAGTTCTTTTGTTAATTAAAAAAAAAAGATAAAAATAAAAATTTGGAATCATACAGTTAGGGGGAGTAAAATTGTGACAATCATAATATTTGATATAGGTCCTCGTGGAATTGGATTTGACTGTCACTTGGTTGACATTCACCTTTATCTGGTTGTTTTCACGTGTCCTTTCTCACTAATTTAAGGTTTTGAGTCTAGCTTGCATGGACTACGTGGCACTTTTCACGGTGATGTTCTGTATACACTTTACTACACAGGATTCTGAACTATGTGTGGATTAACGATTTGTCTACGTGCTGGTGGTCGGGTTTGTGATTTTATGCTTATTGTTGGTTTTGATTGCATATGTGGTTCCATGCTATTTTTTTTGGATTATTTTCCACTATTACGTAGTTCAATTATTTTTGAAATTTCACGATTTGGGGCTAATTTCGTCATTTCTTGAAGATTATGTTATTTTTCTCAAAATTCAAATTTTTAGTGCTATTTTTGACATTTGGTGTTTTGCTCGAGTCTCGCCTGGTCTTCGCTCGAGTGATAAAAACAGTTTGCTTGTCGCTCGAGTCTCGCTAGATCCTCGCTCGAGCGACAGGTCACTTTTTAAAATACCCGGTTTCATTTTTTTCGCGCAATTTCTTGATTTTTCTCTCTTCTTTCTTCCTTCTTGTGTTTTTTTCTCAATTTTCATCAATTGATAACTTAACTTTGAGGCCCCTAACAACATTTTTCTTCCGGATTCCTTTGCTAAACATCACATTGCGGTAATCTTTTTTCTTTTTCGTTTTGTTTTGCTCTTTTTCGTGTGTTTTGCTTACTTCGGTATTCTTGCTTGATTGTTACTTAATTTATAGAAGCTTCGACATTCTTTTTTTATTGGGAGTTATCTCACGCGTTGTGCATCACGATTTCCATTGCATTGTTCGTTTTCTTCATTCTTCACACTATGTGGTTTACATGTTTTTCCTCCATTTTCAATTCGTTCGTTCTTGCATTTCGTTAATCCGTTTGACGTGTGGTTTGTTTCATTTTAAAGTACGTCGTTTCTAGTTTGAGGGACTATGATTAGATGGGTGATTGGATCTCGTATGTGCTTGGAATTGTGTGACAAAGTGATGCACGCCACATGCTCGATGAAATTCCTTACCTATTTTACTCTTTGTTTCCTCCTTTTTTTTGTGCATCTCATTTCTTTCTTTCCTTTTCGTCGTTGGTTCTTTGTCATCACGTGCCATGATAGGTGTGTTCACACATATTTTTGGTCTATATCTTCATCTTACTTCGTTTGTGCTTAGGGTCATTCACGTTTGTCGATGCATCTCTATTGTGCCTCATTTGTGTGTGTGGTGTTTCATTCCACATTGCATCGAATCACGTGCATTCTTCATATTACTTATTAGTTTTATCTCTACGAATGCCAGATGGCCCATAAGCGTTCTCAATCCTCTGCACAGCCAGCTAGTGGTTCGACGTCGTATAGTCGTTCTAGATTCATTTCTGCTACAGCTCAGGAAGTCTTCACTTCTCAGTTCTCCTTATGCCCTGTTCTCGTGGAGCCTGAGGTAATCTTATCTGACCTTCCTGTTGATATAGCCGCCATTTTTGTTTCCCGGGGTTGGGAGCCCCTTCTTATTGGTCTTTCACCTCCTCCCCCACTCCTCGTTCAGGAATTCTACGCGAATATTCATGATATAGATAGCTCGTCCTTTAGGGTTACTCTTAGAGGTCATTCGTTTAGAGTTACTCCATCGGCCATAGCTCATGCCTTAGGTATACCTCAGATTACCCATCCGACGTACCACTATATTTTACCTGCTTCTATTCTAGCCGATGCTCTTGTTCGGTCTACGCTTTTGAACACCCCGTCTATCGTTGGCCCTACGGCGATGGCCATGGGGTCATTGCCTACTGATCGTCAGGTCTTGTTGCGCATAGTGTGCACAAACCTGTGGCCTGTTGCCCATACCTCTTCTCTACCTATGGTGCGTGCCCGTTTTCTGTATGCCCTTCTTCATGGGGACTCGATCGACTTTCCTAGTTTTGTGTGCCAGAATATTCTGGCTTCCTTTCGTACTCCTGGGGGTCGGATCGGGTTGCCTTATTCTTGTTTGATTCATCGGGTTGCGTTGTCTTTGGGTGCCTCTTTTTTCGGAGGGTTCGACTTGTCGCATAGGACGTCCGATTGGACTGCAGACCATTCATCAGAGTCGATCCCATGTACTATCATCTTCCTCTACCGCTCCGGCTACGGCCCCTGATGTTTTTGATCCTTCGGAGCCCTTTGATCCTATTACTGAGATTCTTACAGGGGGCTCCCGTGTGTTTCTCCCTCCTCGTCCAGTTTTTCCTTCTGCTATTCCTCTTAGCTCTGCGTTTGCTTCGACATCTACTTCTGCTCCGGGGGTGGCTTCTCTGCCCGTTGACCCCATGGTGACGCTTATGGGACAGATGTCCACCTTGGTCGAGCAGCAGGCTCGTATAATGGCAGAGATCACTCAGTTGCGTGCTGCGTCGGAGCGTCAGACAGCTGAGCTTTCCTCTTTTCGCCGTGCTCTTGCTGTGTGTCAGCGCCACTTGCATTGGATTCGAGACAGTATGGAGGAGGACACTAGTGCTGGGAGTGGGGCTGAGTCTTCAGATGCTGGGGGTGCTGCCTCGTAGTTAGTCTGTTGATTGTTTTTGTTCCTTTGTCCTTTGTGACAAAAAGGGGGAGTAGATGTTTGGATAGATGTTTGGATAGATAGACATCAATTTGGATAAATAGATATCAATTTTTTGGTAATTGTGATATAACGATGGTCTGTGTATAATTCATGAATAGACTGAGTTTTTGATGTTTTGGCAATATTAGTATATGTTTTTGGTGTTTTTGACTTACATTATTATTGCTTCTTAATCTGGTTAATGATATATGATCTATCTCTTGTTTTCATTTACTGTTTCTATTTCACATGCTTTTACACTTGGTATTTGAGTTTTTATTTTCAAGAAACAGGTTCAACAAGAGATTGCTAACTTGGTAGAATAGATAGATTATTTGGAGTCATGTTTATTTCGTCCTTGACTGTCATGTGTATTTTTGTCACAGAATGCCAAAGGGGGAGTTTGTTAGGAAAATGTGTAATTGGCAATCTGTGACCAAAGGACCTATTTGTCATGTTTGTAACGTCAGGGACTAAATTGTAAAGGTCTAATAGTTCAGGGACTAGAGTTGCAATTTAATAAATTTTATTGCATGGGTCTAGGGTAAAGGTGGATGCTTTGAAGTTGCAAACGGCGCGTTGATGTCGCTAGAGTTTTGCCCTGACCTCGCTCAAGCCTAAATTGCAGAACCAACCTCGCTAGAGTTTCGCTGGGCAGTCGCTCGAGCGAAGCTGCGTCGCTCGAGTTACGCCAGCACCTCGCCCGAGCGACCGTGTTATGTGGCCATTGCTAATTTTAATTTCTCGCGAATTTTTAACACTCCATATTTCCAAATTCGACCTAGTATATAAACAAAACGTCCGGTTTTTCATTGAGAACCTTTGGCAAACACAAAACATCAATTCCTCTCAAATTCCAAAGGATCAAGAACAAACAAATTCATTCTTTTCATCTTTCATCTTTTCATCTTTTGTTTCTTTGAGTAAAAATATCAATCTTTACAAAAATCAAAACACCATTTCATTACTCCTTACCAACTTCCAGAAGATCATCAGTTTGAAGATCTGGGAAGGAAATTGCTTGAAGAGCAGGAGTGCTTGGTGATTCACGAGAGGTTGAAGATATTCAATACTGGGATTTTGGCGCAGATCTGCAGAATCCAGGAGAGCTTTGGTTGATACAGTAAGGAGGTCAGAGAATTGGTAGTTTCAATTGTGTCTGGCGTATTGTAAGTCAATATCTTCGATAGCGAATCTCTACTGGCTTGTACCCGGAGTTTTTACCCAGTTGGGTTTTCTCCGTCAACATTTTGTGATGTTTTTATTGTTTTTCCTGTCTTTCGTTATTTACTTTTCAACCGGAAATTCAACTTAGGTAGATAAAAGTATGTGAATGAATCTAGGCAATGCTTAATTTATGTGACTTGTTACATGAATTAATTAATTGATTTAAATTCCGCATAAACACCTATTCACCCCCTCTAGGTGTTGGTTGGGTCGAATTATATCTTTTTCAGTACGTAAGGTCGAACTAATCGGTAATCTAGAATGTAAACTTGGTAACACTAAAATTTGAATTGGTGATCACAGCATCCCGTGAACTTTCAAGCTTTGTCACAGCGTTCTAAGTGAGACTTTTCAAGTGGTATCATATTCTAAACACGTGTCCTGACTTTACGTTGCTAGACGAGTACCCCG
Organism: Olea europaea var. sylvestris; assembly: GCF_002742605.1. Classification (NCBI taxonomy): domain Eukaryota; kingdom Viridiplantae; phylum Streptophyta; class Magnoliopsida; order Lamiales; family Oleaceae; genus Olea; species Olea europaea. The sequence continues at coordinate 39,094 of NW_019243086.1, read as the reverse complement.
TTGAGTGTGCCGTCCTACTTTGATGGTAGTAATTATGCCAATTTGAAAGTTAGGATGAGGGCATTCTTGAAATCTATGGATGAAAGGATTTGGTTGAATGTAGTTGACGATTGGTCTGCCCCTAGTACAACGGTTGACAATGACGTTACTCCCAGCCCTATAGAAAATTGGTCTAAGGCTGAACTAGATAAATGCAACTGGAATAGCAAAGCCCTTCATGCCCTCTTTATGGCTATTTCTCCGAGGAATTTAGGAGAGTGTCCATGTGTGATGTAGTAAAAGAAGTTTGAGATATTTTAGAAACCACACATGAGGGAACATAGGGGGTCAAGAACTAAAAACTGCAGTGGCTACTAGGTTTGAAGAGATCAAGATGAGAGAGGATGAAACCTTTGATATATTTTATGCTAGCATAAATGACATTGTGAATTCATCTTTCAACCTAAGTGAGAAAATCCCCAAGCCTAAGATAGTGAGAAAAATCCTTAGATCCTTACCCGAGTGTTTTAGGCATAAAGATACAGCAATTGAGGGAAGTAAGTGTAAGTATTATGCCCTAGGTCCAATTGATTTTGGACATAAATACTTTCATATATAATTAATGCAATTAAATGGCAGATCTATTATTTAATTAATAGACAATTAAATAAATAATAGAGTCCGTAGATTCAAATATTTGTAATTTATTAATCACAAGGAGTTGTGATTGTGAGATACAAATTACATCTGATTGAATCTTAAATCATCCGTGGTCGTAAGTAATAACGAGATACGGATATCGTTATTACGGATAGACCATCACGTGTGGCATTTCTTACTTGTGAAGTAAGTAGCTGATCTCACAAGTTAAAGTGTGGTGACACTTAAATGAACACGTGGATGTTTGTTATAGAACAAAACATTGGAGACCCGTCGAGAGATTCCACATGGATAACTATCTGAGTGTCGGTGGTTAATCTCTAACGTTCGGTAGTGAAATTGGTCCTTTGACTTGAGGTCGTCATGGTACCTTATATGAGGACAGTCATACTTTGGCGGTGTTGGATGTTGCTCTGAAAAGGGCCGCTAATACGACATCGTTCGGGTACGTCAAGAATCGTATGAAGGTTGTGATTGATCAATAAAGGATTCGTCACTCTTAGATAGTAGGAAATTATGATCTGCGTTTCATTCAATTAAGTCAATGATGAAATCCTTGGCCAAGGTGTACTCATAAGTCGAAAAGGAGTTTTCGATTTATATTGACTTAATAGTGGAGTGAAAGATATGATCGATGATCGAGATTGACACAATTCCATATCTCGTAATTGATCGGATCATATTGACGAAGGGATTATAGTTTCACGGTAAACGAACGAATTTGATTTTGTCATACCACGTGACATTTCCCGTCACATGTATTGCCCTGACACATTGCTAGATGTCAATCAGGGACGGCGAATGTGAATTGACGATAAATTAAAAGGGGGGTTTTAATTTATCAATTTTGATTAGATCAAAATAATATTTCACGTCGTTAGGCATCGTGGTCGGGAACCTAATGGGTCACACACAAAAGAGAATTGGAAGATTGCAAATTGCCAATTGATTAATTTAACAATCGTTGGATAAATTAATTAATTGGATTTGTTATTTATATTTTGAATTAATTAATTGGATTAATTAATTCACGGACCGGGTTTAATTAATTGGATTAATTAATTATTGGGCCGGACCGGGCCGAGCCTATTTGGGTTTATATAAATACATAACTAGGGTTTGAGGTCCATTAAGGTTTTCATTATTCTTGCTAGCACAAGAGAAAACCCTAGAGGCTGCAATCATATTCTCTGTGTGGATCACCGTTGGAGGCTGGACAATTGGACAGCTGTGGTGGCGAATCAAAGTTGTGGAACGAAAAGAGAAGCAATAGGATTGCAGATCTGGAAAAGGTACAATCTTATCACAATTTCTAACCAAACACAATGAGATCTATTGGATGGGAGTCGAAAATTATTAATTTTCCGCTGTGCATGTATAAGTAGATTCCCAACAGTAAGGACATAGACACTATCAAGCTAGAAGAGCTAGTTAGATCCATCCAGACCTATGAGCTGACTGTAAGGAACCCAGCTAAAGAAAAATCCTTGGCCTTGAAATCTGCCAAGAATAATCAGACCGAATCTTCTGATTCAAATTCACCCAATGATGAGGAGATGGCCTACCCAGCTAAAAAATTTCGTAAGATGCTTAGGAATAAGAAGAAGCTACAAGAGAAATCGAGAGCTAGTGTGAGTAAATCTAGGAGAAGATCTAAATCTATGAGGTGCCATAACTATCAAGGTGTAGGTCATGTTAAGAGAGAGTGCCCTAGTGCTAAGATAATTAAAGAGAAAGCTATGAATACTACTCTTACTGATAACGAGTCTAGCTTGGACAATCAGAGTGAGAAATCCACTCATGAGGAAAGTGAAAAATTTGTTGCCTTCGTTGCTAGGTTTAAGAGTGGATCCGAACAGGGAAATGAGAGAGATGAGGACTTAGATAGTGGTGAAGATTCTAGTGATGAGTCTGTGAGTAAGAAAGTATTGAAGGGGCCAACTCCTATGTCCTGTCTGTCCTTCATAGGCGAGTTGGCTATTCCTGAGAAAAAGTTTTAGAGGTTTGGCATCTACACAGGATGAGAAAATGTATCAGCAGAGCTTGAAAATTCTCAGTAAAAATAAAGCCTTAAGTAAAATTGTTTAGGAGCTACATTTGGAGAAAGCTAAGTTAGAATCATACGTTAAGGAGTCTTCCACAATCTTGAGTGAGCTTAAGTCGATAAATGAATCATCAAAGTCTCAGGTTAAAAATCTAAGTAGTGAGCTTGAGAGGTCCTCTAAGAGAATCGGTGAGTTGACTGCCATAAATGAGACTTTAGACATTCAGGTTGTGAACCTTGTGAGTGAATTAGAGCATTATAAGCCTCAACTTCTTCCTTTCAATAGTGGGTTGTCTAAGTTAGATAACATGCTAGGTATCGACAAGCCGATCGAAAATAGGAGAGGTCTAGGATATAAAGGAAAAGATCATGATGTCGCTAGCATGTCTAAGACCACATTTATCATTTCCAAAGACTAGCTTAAATGTGTGCCTAATCTTGAACCTAAGGAAAATGGATTTATAGGATAGAGGTCTACTAGATAGCATAGGACTCGTCGACCTAGAAATAGATGTTAGAGTTCACATAACACAGGTACTATGTTTATCCCCTCATGCTACCATTGTGGTAATTTAGGTCATATCCGCTCTAGATATCATCATTACTAAACAAAAGGAAAACATGAACTTGAAAAAGAATAAGAATCGTGTATCTATTGGTTAGATTGGATTCCTTACTGATCAAGTAAATTGTTTTACCAAATTGGTGACACAACTGTCTAGAAACTGTTCTCTCACCAAGTAGGTTTGGATAAAGAAGAGTGATCTGCCAAATGTGGTAGTAGATCATAGTGCTCTTAAAGGGAAACGACACTCATATACCTAGATGATTAGGTATTTTTTTATGCATGCCTATTTTTAACTATCATATTATATGTTCATGCATCAATTGTATATTTTTATTTCTATTTTGCTTTGTTTTTTGTTTCATGCACGTGCATTTACATTTGTTTGCTTTGGCACATGCATATTTTATGTTTGTTTTGTGTGCTTGACTTTATTTTTTCTCTTTTGTGACTGAACATTCATTCTTGGAAAATTGAAAAACATAAAAATAGTTTATTATGGAACACTTCTACATCATGACATATGTTTCTTGAATTTGCATGTTGTGATCATGTATGAGCTGAATTGCTAAGCTATAGAATAATTTTCATTACTTGTTTAGGTCACTTTGGATTACTTAGTAAAGGTGTCTTCATGTACCAATTGCACTGCACACACTAAAAATTTGTTAGTGGGACTCCACCGCGTATGTGAGATTTGGGATGGCTGTCACATGTTAATAAGGTGACTTCGAACATGAGTTGACCTAATTTTGTAGACCTAATGTTACACCCCATTCATTTATAGTCGAAGTCAAGAAATGATTTTGCCAAAGCCAAAGTCAAATAAGGACTTAAATTTGAATAAATGATTTTCACGGGACTTAAATTTCAATTACAAATACTTGAGGTCAAAAATGATATAATAATAAAATCTAGGGATTTAGTTTCTATTGTTGAAAATTTAAAGACTAAATGTTTATGTTATATAAAGATTGGTGACTTGACTTGCAATTGTTCAATATTTATCCTTTAAACCTTATAATGTAATGTATCTATCTGTTTTTCTCATTTGGTGGAGGGGGGGGGGGGAAGAAAGAGCAGAGAACAAAATCATCGAGAAAAGGAAGAAAGGAAGAAAGAAGAGAAAAGAAAAAGAAGGAAGAGGTAGGTTCCAATTTCTCAAACCTAGGTTCTCAATTTCTTAAATTTTTCCTTTGATTGAGAGAGGCGAGTATAAGAATATGAAATTATCTTTTAGGGTTTATGAAAATTTTACTTAAATTCAAAGTTTAGCAAGAAGTGTTATTGACATGTATTTGAGGTTTTAAATAATAATAGAGTAAACAATTGAAAGTTGGTGTTGAAGAAAGTAAAATTTTGAAAAGGGTTTATGAGATAACGACATATTCTTTGATTTATTATTATTATTATTTATTTATTATTTTTTTTTGTGGTTTTGTGGTGTTAACACACTTAATTTAAGGATTTGAGGTTTGATATATCAATTTTTTTAGAGCAATTTTAAGCTATTTTCGAGCAATTGTGGTACACAAGTGTTGTTTCTGAAATTTTACCCGAAAAGTGCTATTTCAGTCAATGGTTTTGGTGCTAATTTTCAATATACAGAAATAGGTGCCAGATTACAATACGCTAGAATTTAAGTGCTTTTTTTGTCGAAACTTTATTTTCTCAGATTTTACAAGTTCAATGAAACTAAATGATAAATATTGAAGTTAGGTGTTGGATTAGGTAATGTATAAGGTTTGTATAGTATATGTATACGGTAGTTATTTTAAGAAATTATAGTGATTTAATGGATTTGATCATGTTTGATGATTTCTTAGTAAATAATTGAGAGATGAAAAGTCAAAGAACAGAGAAGCAAGAATAAAGATAGAAGTTAGGGAAATTACGTGGTAGATTTGTATTAGTTTAATTGTTAGATTTTAATTCGACTTATTATACCGTTATTTCAAGTAGGGACGTGAAAGTTTGAAAATGCCAGTCAATTTAATTGAATTTCTATCCATACATACATGGTGAGTGGAAGAACTTATATAATTTTTGAAAAATTAATATATTACTTATACTATTACATTTTGTGCAATTATGTGAATTTCTTGTACAAATCATGATTATTATGAAAGGTTCTTTCATTATGATATATGTGAAATCATTAAGATTGTACATGGATTACTTATGAATTGGAATGTGACACATGATTTTGAGATCAACCAAAAAAGTACTCGTGATGTTTTTTTCTAGTTCACAGAGGGGCCAATCGTGTTCTATCCGTCACGAAGGGGTCTGGACTGGACATTGATATAAATTGTTCATATAGTTCACAGAGGGGCTTTGCTCATGTTCTAAAATTGATTACCAGAAGTCTTGAGATTGCTTTCGTTTACGGAGGGGGTAAAAGGCCCATGGCGAGAATTCTTAGCCCAAGGGGCGGATTACAGATTTTAGCCAAATGATACATTTTTTGTGGATTACATTGATGTGATGAGATTGTAGTATGATTATCACATGATGTTTATAACATGACTTTGAGATGATATTTTACAGTGTTATGAGGATGTCTAACTTCTTTACTATAATTATGTGGTGTTATCTTGTGAATTATTAAATGATATAAACTCGGTTTTCAATAAAATAGTATAAGTGAGAAAGTATAATTATTTTTAAAAATTTTCACTCACTGAGCTATCAACTCATATATTTTCATGATTTTTCCTACATGTAGTAATTGATTCTTTTTAATTGGAAGAGCCTAATGATCTCGAAATGAGAGCCATACGATATGTTGAATGTTATAACTCATATTGACGAAGCACAAAGTAAATAATTTGGGCCCATCTCATTATATTTTACATAGCATTTGATTTTGGCGCATTTTTTTTAATAAGTCATAGTCAGTCTTGGTGATAGATTTGATATCTAGTTAGCATCTATTATCGACGCACGTCATGTTTCAAATCCGCTCGGGTGACTTCAAGCGGGTTATGTCACCTAAGCCCGAAAAGATTCTCCCATTGTAAAAGCTCATTACCTTAATGTTCTTCTTCTGAGCCTATTTGACTCCAACAATGAAACATGTGATGTCTCTTAAAACCTGGTGCCTCTAGTCAACAGACTTGGGTTAACCGGCATAAAGCTCGTTATAGAGGTCATCTCAGTCGCCCAACGGAGAAAAACCTATGCTTAAGAGGAAAAATATAATGAGCTTGAAAAATATGATGAGCTAAAAAATTTTGAAATTTTGAAAAATATCAATGCTCAAAGTCAGGGGACCAAAAAAAAAAAAAATTAGTATAGGTCCTAATACACTTACATGGTTTACTTTCATTAGTAGGAGAATATACCTATTGACAATGATTAGCATGTTCTTTCTAACAAAATTAAGATTTGGAGCCCTACTTGCATTGAATTAGTGATACTTTACACACATGAGTTATATGTACTTTTTACTCCATTCTGATTTGAACTGAGTATGTGGAAATGTTTATAATCAACTGCATTTTTAAGTTATTATATGTTATTGATTTTTTTGATTTTGATAATATTCCTTTTAGCATTTGTGACAAAAAGGGGAAGAGAAATGTGTAATTGAGGTGGGGGGGGGGGGAATAAGAGCAAGAGCGATTTGCGTGCACTGTTTTCACTGTTTGATTGATTAATATTATTCATTGTGCATTGCTATGTATAGGGGTAATTAGGGAGAGACAGATACATTTCGATACTACATAAAAATGTTGAGAGTTTACGAATTTGCAGTAAAGGGGAGAATTTGCATTGCATCGCATCGCATCGCATTCCATATCATAATGCATAGCTGTTTGAGATTTGATGTTTTGTAATGTTAATGTTTCGATTGGTGTTTTGATTGACGTTAGTGTCACGTCTCAAACTAGCACGCTTATTTATGACTATAAACTTTGATTGTTACATTTCTTGTATCATATGTTGTTACACTGGGTATTTGAGTTTTTGATTTCAGGAAACATGTTTAACAAGGAATGCAAGAAACAGAGTTTGGGTAGATTAGATTTTTGCTTTTACTATCTTGTCTTTATTGTTAGTTTTGTCACAGAATGCCAAAGGGAGATATTGTTAGGTTTCTAATGTATTGGCAATTTTTTAGACAAATGGATTAATGTAAAAGAGTTGTAAAAGTCAAAAAATATTTTGGAGCTGATCTCATAGTCCTTAAAGGAGTTCAAGATGTCCTGGATGATCACATATGATCATTAGAATACAATTAGAAGTCTAAAGGACATTAAAGAGCCGCCCAAGTTATTTTCCAAATTCTTAGTCATAACTCGAAACACATTTTTCACGTAGAAAATATTGAAATTTGGACAAGGATACTTCTAGAATATTTGTAGCCCTTTGAGTGAAAGTTCTAATGCATTTTGAATCACCTCGATCAAACATTGGAAGAGGAAGTTATGATAAAAATACTGACGACTGCTCGCCTGTCGCGAGCTGCCCACTCGAGCGACATTTGTATTCGACTAAACCCTGAGTCGCGATTTGAAGAGTTTTACAAGGCCAATGACACCTATTTTCCCCATCTATAAATACCAGAGTCATGGACGAAAATTCTAAGGTCTTTACATTGTGCTTCATCTTTATAACACATTTATATCATCTCTAAGATCCAAGAACAAATTCATCGATGGAATCGTCTCCATTAATCTTGTGATCCAGCAACCAAGTTTTGGAAAACATCAAAGGTGCAATAATCCAAAACACCTAGCTTCCTTAGTTCATTGAGGAAGTGATTCTCTCATTGGGGGATTGAGAGATGTGGATTATAGTGAATTACAAGCACAAGAACCGATGGTTCTTGATGTTTCACTTAGAGAGACATTTAGCACGAGACCAAGAGGCCGTAGGAGAAAGTAGTTGGGCTGCAGGAGGGAGATCAGGAAGTTTAGCAGGAGACTAAAGGCATCTACGGTAGCAGGAGGCTACAAGAGGTAGATTAGGAGGTCTAGCAGGCTAGAGGTATCTGCGACAGTAAATCATGAGACTATGACAGTGAGTCTTAGTGGATACAAGAGTTGGAATTGCTGTATATTCCATAAACTGTCTATAGTGGAGGTAATTGACTTGATCCCGGAGTTTTTCCCACGTTAGGTTTCTCCATCATCAAATTTTGTGCTCTTTTCTTTCCGACAATTTATTACAAACTGTGGTATTCAAACATAGGGTTAATTGAATTATATGCTTAATTATCTAGAAACTAATTAAAAGTGACATTTTTGCTTTAATTAGTCAATTCTGCACGTAAGGCCGAATTAATTGATAATCTAGAATGTAAACTTGGAAACACTAAAATTTGAATTTGTAATCACAGCGTCCCATGAACTTCCAAGCGTTATCATAGTGTTCTAAGCGAGACATTTCAATCAGAATAGGCTTGTTGGAGTGTGATTTTCTTTTGTAGATTTTAGTTGCATTCGGAAAATATTGCTATTGTGGATTTTATATCCCACAAGTGTACGGATCGTAACAATAGTAAAGTGGACATTTTGAATCTAGATTATTTTTCCCACGAGAACCATACTTTAGTATTCAATTTCCTATCTCTAACTTCTATTTGATGAAAATAAACGAGAACAATGATTGTTTGTGATTTTTAATCTCACTACTTAAAATGGTCATGGATGCAACAAAGAATGATTGAGAATTCAAATAATAAATAGATATTAGGGCGGAACAATTTCACCTATTGATTATCTTTAAGTCTTAAATCAAGATTCATAAAATCTAAGGCAGTGTTCAGTCGAATTCTCCGATTGTATTCAATTTACCCCTCTTGAATTCTCATTGAACCTAATTTACTACTTCAGTTTCATATCTCTATACGAATCAAACTTAGTTAAACGAAATAATAGTTCTACGAATTCATTTATGACCACAGTAATTAATATAGGTATCTCTACACTTTATATTAATTTATCAAATTTTAATATGTAGTCTAAAAAAAGAATCCGCATCTCTACATAATTATTGTTCACAAAATCATTGAATAATTGGATAGAAAATTCAAAGCGATGATAACATAATTAAAAGCCACACATATAATCATAACGAACAAGATTCTCAAATAAAAGAAATAAATGATCTCAAATAGGTTACATTGTTCACCCTAAAATTGGATTTAGCTACTTATAGTAATAAAAGAAAATCAAGAAGTTATTATGGAAGATATTAAATGGTTTTGAATAAGAATATAGAATAAAAAACCAATTATGCACCAAGATCTTCTTCCTCTTCTAATTTATGCTTCAAAACTTGGATTGCTTGATGTTTTTCTCCCTTGAATTCGGCCTTTCACTCTCCAATTGCATATGTTTTCCTCCCAATAAGTAGATTCAATCCCTTGTCGTGTTGTTCCCTTGAATTTTTTCTCAATCTCTCTGAATGCTCCAATGTTTTTTAGGTGTTTCAATGCATAAAAGAGGCTCCCCATGTGTATGGGTGATCCAAACAAAACTCAATATATATACTTAACATAATTTTGGATAGATCATAAGACTGATGATTAAAAAAACACTCAGAAATGGGAGGCAAAATGATTACATTTTTCATTAGTAATTAGATACATCAGATTTGCATTCTACAAGTGTTCTCTCCCAAGTTTTTTTCCTCTCTCTCTCTACCTCATCCTCTCACGAATATATATATACTCCACTCCTTCCACCAAGCAATTAACGTAGCTAGATAATGTTTCTCCAATCCTTCATGCAAGCAACGTGGCTGGGTGGTAATATTCTCCACTTCTTTTGCATGCAAGCACGTGGCTGGGTGGTCATGCAATTGTCCTGAATCACGGCTCCCCTTGTTTTAAGGCGAACTCAGCACCTGCTGAGTATCAAAATTGGAGATGAGGAAATCGACGTTGTCCGACTTCCTTGGAAAACCATTTGGCCTTGCTTGGATACTGACCTTGTAGCCCGATCCAAAAGGATTCTATGTCACCACGCCTTGTAGTAGTCAACTTTTTTTCCACGATAGTATCCTTAGCCAAAGAGATCTCCCTTTCCATCACTATGTCATCCATTGAGGGCAATGTTTCTGAGGCTCATCATCAAGCATAGATGGCTCAAATAACTTCAACTTCTCAACTTAACAATAGAATACATATCCATGTAGGTTGGCAACTCTAACTTACAAGCATTACATCCAATTCGCCTTAGGACTTTAAATGTTCCATACCGGATTGGTTTCAATTTCTTAAGTTCACCTCGTAGTCGTTCTTTAACCAAATGTAACCACACGAAATCTCCTTCCTAGAAATTTCCTTGTACTCAATGCTTGTCATGACGTTGCTTGTACTTTTGTTGTGCCCGAATTAGCTATTGTTCTGCACCTTGGTGTACTTTTTGAATATGCTCCACAAACTTCTAGGCTCGTAACTTGTCGTCCTCTCCTTTCATCACTGAATCTATGGGCTCCATTGTGAATTACATATCCAGTGGACTTTGGGAAAGGAAACCCAACATGCCTCTAAAGGAGATTTATTTGTCGAACTATGTACCGTGTAGTTGATAGCAAATTGCAGGAAAGGAATGCTTTCATCCCATGTTGTAGGATGCTTAGCGTTGTAACCCCGTAACATGTGAACCACCGTCAGATTAACAACTTTAGTTTGTCCGTCAGTTTGAGGGTGGAAAGCGGTACTGCGTTTCAACTTCATATCCATTTTTTCCCATAGTGTACACCAAAACTTACTTGGAAATCGACTCTCAAGATTAGATATGATTGAATTTGGCAACCCAAACAATGTCCAGAGTTTTTTCAAAGAAAAGATGGGCCGCTTCTTTCCTGGTAATAGTTTCTCGGCAAGGTATAAGCACCACCATTTTGGAGAACCTTTCCACAATAACAAATCAATAGTCATGTCCCCTCTGTGTTGTTGGTAAGCCTCCTAAGAAATCCATGGAGATGCTTTTCCATGGTCTACTCAGCACTAGGAATGGCATATAAAGCCTTGTCTTCCTATTGGCTGGTTTTGATGTGCTACATAGTACGCACCCCCTTACAAATCGAGCTACATCCTGTTGCATTCTGGGCCAAAACACATGGTGTGACAAATTTTGTAAGTCTTTTCCACTCTGAAATGCCTTGCCACCTTGGAAGTGTGTGCTTCCCTTACATACCTTAGTCTTTCGGCCTCTTGAGAAATACATAAGAGCTTCCCCTTCTACAGCAACCCCTTGCGCAACACGAAATCCATGGGCTTGCCACTTTATACGTATGCCATATAGCATTTGAACTCTGGGTCCTTCAAATACTATTCACCATATTCTTCGTGTATGATTGGTTGGATCTGCATGAACACCGATAGACATAAAGCAGCTACTGATGGTCATGAAAGCATATTGGCTAGTTTATTTTGGCTTCTCTGCTTGTATTTAATCACCAAATTAAATTGCTGTAAATAAATCACCCACTTCATATGGAGAGCTTGTTGTAGGCGTGATTATGTTTGTAGATATTGTAAGGGGCGATGATCTGTATGGACTGTGGTCTCTTTACCCAAAAGATAAGCCCTCCAATGCTTTACTGCTTGATGAAGTGCAAACATCTCTTTGTCATACGTGGAGTAATTCTTTGTCGCTCCTTGGAACAATTTTGAATGATAGGCAATAGGTCTTCCTTCTTGCATCAAAACGGCTCCCATAGCATACCCTAATGCGTCGACCTCTAGCTCAAAAGGCTTTTACAGGTTGGGGAGTGTAAGTACAGGAGCCTCACTTATCTTTCTCTTCAATAGCTAAAAGGTGTCCTCACGTTCCTTGTCCTAAGAGAATTCTTGATTTGCTTTTGTGTAGGCATGAAGCGGTGCAGCAAAGACAGAGAAATTTCTGATGAAATTCCGTACTTCATGAACTGATTGGGGGCGTGGCCAATTCTTGATAACTTCTACCTTGTCTAGGTCGACTAAAAGGGTACCATTACCGGCAATAAAGCCCAAGTAAATTAGGGAAGTTTGCCCGAAGATGCACTTTTTTCGATTGAGCAACAACTGATTTTCGGCCAGTGCAGTGAAGACCAAACGAACATGTTGAATGTGAGCTTCCCATGAGGGATTGAAAATCAAAATGTCATCTAAATAGACAACAACAAAATCATCAAGGAAAGGGCGAAGAATGTCATTCATCAAGCGCATAAAAGTGGAAGGTGCATTACACAATCCAAATGGCATAACAAGCCACTCAAATAACCTATGTCGAGTTTTAAGTGGTATTTTCCAAGTATTCTCCTCTCATATGCGCACTTGGTGATATCTAGATTTTAGGTCAAGCTTTGTGAACACAGCTGTATGTTTTAATTGATCCAATAGTTCATCAATTTGAGGTAAGGGATACCTATTTTATGTGGCGATCTTATTGAGTGTTTGATATGTTAGTGCGGAAACGAAGTATTGAAGAAAAACTTGAATTTTTATTGATAGTTTTTGAGTTGCTACAGCACACTCAATAATGTTTTCTTCTTTTTTTTCTTGCAATGAGACTACAAGAATGACCTCTATTTATAGGACCACATGGATAACTCTAGAGACATGGGAATATAAATGGACACCTAATAATTCATGAATTTGTATTATGTATTTTCCTGATACATTTTCTTCAAGTGCATCATGTATTTTCCTGATACATTTTCTTCAAGTGCATCATGTATTTTCCTGATACATTTTCTTCAAGTGCATCATGTATTTTCCTGATACATTTTCTTCAAGTGCATCATGTATTTTCCTGATACATTTTCTTCAAGTGCATCATGTATTTTCCTGATACATTTTCTTCAAGTGCATGTAACCTTATTTCCTAAGATTACAAATTAATGCCACATTTAACACCCCCTCTTAATTTGTAATCTTGAGTTTTTTCTTGATCTTGTCGAACTTGTCAAATGTGACTGCCTTTGTTAAAATGTCTGCTGGCTGATCATTTGTGTTGATAAATTCCATGCAAATTTCTTCTCGACTTACCAAATCTCGAATGAAGTGATAACATAGTTCAATATGCTTCGATCTGGCATGAAAAACTGGATTTTTTGTCATAGCAATTGCTGACATATTGTCGCAATGTATTGTTGTTGGCTCTTGTTGTTCAAACATCAAGTCTTTTAGAATTCTTCTAAGCCAAACTGCTTCACAAGCGGCATCCGCAGCTACAATGTATTCCGCTTCTACAGAAGATAGTGCTATAGACCTTTGCTTCCTCGAACTCCATGAAATAATATTTGTTCCAAGACAAAAGATGTAGCCCGATGTATTTTTGCGGTCAACAAGTGAGCCTGCCCAATCACTGTCAGTGTAGCCAACAAGGTTGAAGTTATTTTCCTTTTTGAACTCAATGCCTAGATTTTTTGTACCTTTAAGGTATCTCAAAATTCTTTTTGCCGCCATAAAGTGATTCTTGCTTGGTTCATTCATGAACCTGGAACGTAAACTCACTGATTGAGTGATATCCGGCCTTGTGTTGAGGTAGATGAGTGAACCAATTAACTTTCGGTAGAGTGTAGCATCTACTTTTTCAGCATCATCATTGACTTGGAATTTTTCATTCGGCCCCATTGGAGTAGAGACTGGCTTGCACTGGTTCATGCTGAATTTTTCTAGAAGATCATCAATATACTTCTCTTGAGATAAAAAAATTCTTCCCGGGCTTTGTTTGACTTGGATGCCAAGAAAGTATTTCATTTGTCCCAAGTCACTCATCTCAAAGTCTCTCATCATCTTTTTCTTGAATTCTTCCACCATGCTTTTACTTGTACCAAAGTATAGAAGATCATCCACATAAAGGCATACTACAAGAAAGTCTCTTCCAAGATTATTGACATATAGAGATGATTCACTCGTGCTTCGATTGAATCCATTTTGGATGAAATAGCTATTGATTTTGCTATTCCATGCTTGCGGCGCTTGCTTTAAACCGTAAAGTGCCTTGTATAAACGATAGACTTTTCCTTCTTGTCCTTTGATTTCAAATCCTTCGGGTTGCTCGACATAAACTTCTTCTCGAATTTCACCATTTAAGAATGCCGATTTTACATCAAGTTGATAAACACATACCTCCAATTGAGCTGCCAGTGCCAAAACAGTACGAATTGTCTCCATTTTTGCAACCGGAGCATATGTTTCAGTGTAATCAATTTCGGGCTGTTGAGAATACCCTTTTGCAACAAGACGTGCTTTGTGCTTTTGGATCGACCCATCTTCATTGTATTTTATTTTATAGACCCACTTGAGTCCAATGATTTTCTTCCCTTCTGGCAAGGCAACAAGCTTCCAAGTTTTGTTTTTCTCGATTGTGGACATTTCTTCATTCATGGCTTTTGTCCAACATACTTCTTTTGAGGCTTCTTCAAATGATTGTGGTTCACTAGAGAACAACCCAAGTTCACATGACTCATATATGTCTTGTAGTGAACGTGTCTTTCTTGGAGGGCTTTCTGGATCAGATTCTTCCTCACTTCTTGGAGTAGGGTTTGGATTATGCTCTAAATTTCCAACTTGTGACGGACCTGCTTGAAATGTTAATGGATCAACAAAATGGTATGGTGTCTGGTCCACAACTTCTTTCCCTTTCCAATCCCAAGATGCAGCTTCATCAAAAATAATGTTAATATTTGGATTAAGGTCCACAAAGATGTCGCGATTCCCCGTCATGTGATTGCTACAACCGCTATCCAAATACCAAGGGCTTTGAGCTCCATTTTCATAATTTTGAGAATAAAACAGAATTTCCTTTTCATTCTCTTGAGAAAAGTTTGCTGCACTTTTTCTTTCTGTCATCTCTTTATTTTGAAACCAACAATCCCTTTGAGAATGATTGGGGATCTTGCACCTTTTGCATCTAGAGTAGCACTCCTTTGATTCATGATTCATTTTTTTGCAAATTATGCAAGTTGGATTGTTACCACCAGAAATTTGTGTTTGCTCGCCTTTCCATTTGCTTTGCTTGTCACCCTTCTTCCAATAGCTATCTTTTTGTTTTGTTTGATTTGACCCTCTGTTGTGTTCTCCATAGTTGTTCGATCCTCCTTTTGATGTTTGCTTTGATTGGAAAGCTTGTTCGGTAGTAGATTGGTTACTCGAACGATTGATCCTTTGCTCATGGGCAAGAAGTGACCCGGTTAACTCATAAATGGTCATTTTGGACAAGTCTTTCGATTCTTCAATTGCGGCTGCAACATGGTCAAACTTTGGAGGAAGGCATCTTAACATTTTTTCCACGACTCTTTTATCTGTAATTGTGTCACCACAGCTTTTGATTTGATTTACTGTCTCGGCTACTCGTGAAGAAAAAATACGAACCGATTCTCGTTCTTCCATTTGGAGATTATCAAAGTCTCTCCATAAGGATTGAAGTTTCAAGGCGATCGTTTTCTCCGTTCCTTGAAATTCTTGCATCAATATTTCCCAAGCATCTTTGGCTTTTTTAACACCAAAGATACGAGGGAAAATTGATTTCCCGACACCTTGTTGAATATAGCGGAGAGCCATTGCATCTTTTCTTTTAAATTCTTTTTGCAATTTTTCGTAATCTTCATTGTCTTCGGATGGTTCTTCGTACTCCTCATCGTCAATGATATCCCAAAGATCTAAGGAGATGAAGAAAGTTTGCATTTGGATGCTCCAGTATTCATAATGCTCGCCTTCGAAGATTGGGACTTCACTGGAAGAATATGTAAACAACGAAGCTGTTTGTATGAAAGCCATGAAAAAATGCAATCACAAGTTATGGCTCTGATACCAAATTTGTTAGTGCGGAAACGAAGTATTGAAGAAAAACTTGAATTTTTATTGATAGTTTTTGAGTTGCTACAGCACACTCAATAATGTTTTCTTCTTTTTTTTCTTGCAATGAGACTACAAGAATGACCTCTATTTATAGGACCACATGGATAACTCTAGAGACATGGGAATATAAATGGACACCTAATAATTCATGAATTTGCATCATGTATTTTCCTGATACATTTTCTTCAAGTGCATCATGTATTTTCCTGATACATTTTCTTCAAGTGCATGTAACCTTATTTCCTAAGATTACAAATTAATGCCACATTTAACATGATAGTCTATGCACATGTGCCACCCGCCATCTTTCTTTGGCACTAGTGCAATGGACGAACCACAAGGAGAGCTACTTGGTTTGATAACCCTGGACTCCAGTAATTTCATCACTTGCTTCTTGATCTCATCATTCTTCATCACGGAATTGCGATACATGGCCAATTTTGGGAGTACATCATCTGAGATAAGCTTAATATCATGGTCTACAATTCGCTTCAGGGGTAGCCCCTTGGACTCCGAAAATAGTGTAGCAAATTCCTAGAGTAGTCTAGTGAGTTGAGTAGCTTGCGGAGTTGGAGTAATTAAACCTGCATCGCAATCTTCAACAGGGCAGACCATCATTGGTACAAACTTTTGGCATGCATTTATCATCCTTCGGGCCTGACAAGTAGTGACTAGATCAACTTCCGTATTCGTATTATCCTTATGGACAATAAACTTTTTCCCATCTTTGGTAAATTTATACTTTTGAGCCCTTCGATAATATATTGCATCTCTTTTCCATAGATAAGGACTCTCAAGAATGACCTAGCAAATGTCGATAAGACCACCTCACAAGTTATTTCATCAATTTATCGACTAGTTATTGCGAAATTGAAAGTACACTGCCTGTCAATCTTGAGCTCCATATCTTGCTGAATCCATCCTAGTGGATAAGGCTTGGGATGGGGCGTTGTATCTAATCCTAGCTTCTACACTAGACTTGTAGATATCAAATTCTTCTGGTTTTTGTGTCCACAATAGCTCCAATGACCTCCTGCTTAATTTGCATTTGCACATTGAAGAGTTCCTCCTTCTCTTCCATTGTAGTGATTGAACTGAAGCCTATCTCCTTCGGGATTGCCATCAAAGACAAACTCCTGACAGCCTCCTCAACTCGCCCTAACTCAATATGATCAACTTTTGCAGTAATCATTGAGCGTTTCCCCCTTTCATCTTTCTTCCACGTTGCTATAAATAACTCTGGATGTAGCTTCCAGCACTTTCCTTTTTCATGCTTTGAGATCTTACAGTGATCACAATATTTATTAGATTTTGAGGCAGATGAAGAAGAGTTATTGGGAGATTTTCGTCTCGTGAATTTATTGGTATCCCGTTTCTTTCCACTGCCAATTGCTCTTGGTGCATTACCTTGATTTTTTTTCTTTCTATTGCTAGAGTGATATGGCTAGTTTGAGAAATATTTGTGGCCTGATAAAATCGCATCTCGCCTTGAATTGATCGATGGAGGCCAGCCACGAATTTAGTGAGCACTTCCACATTGTCAAGAGCGATTCCGAGAGCCGCTGCTAATCGAACTTAGTAGTATATTCTTGCACAGTTTGTATATGCCTTTGTCAAAGATTGTGCCAACGAGCCCACCAATCTTGTGAATAGCCCATAGGCTAAAACTCCTGACGAATGAGTCGTGTGAATTCTCTCCTGGAGACTTCCTCCCCAGCTTCATTCTTCAAGTAAGATTCCACCATGTCAAGGCGTGGATGGTTAGTTTCAACCTAGCAAAAGAAACCTTCTCGGCACTGCTAAATCCATAGAGAATAAAGTCTGTCTCAAGCTGATCAATCCATGAATCCAATTTTTCAGCATCCACCGTTCCATTGAAAGTAGTAATTTCCACTTTGGCTTCGACTTTGAAAGGATGTGGTTTCGCTTAAGTGAACTGGTTGTCATCGTCCCCATCTTCCTCAGTGAAAACTTTTCTTTTTTTGGCCGTCTAGCGAGGTCGTGGAGGAGAAATTCCATCGCCTCAAACTTATTTTCTGGGGACAAGGAAGAGAATGGTTGAGCTTGAATCCACTTTAGGATAGCCTCTAATTGTGTGGTCAGCCTATCAACTTTATCCTAAAGATCAGGCTGATCTAGTGCAATTTCTTCTTCGACGGGCATTCCTAGTGATGTTTTGGCCTTCCCTGCTGATTTTCGGTGGTGTTGCAAGATGGAAAAAGGCTCACTAGTTACTTAATATCCTGATTTTGTAAGCACCATACACTAGAATAATTGCTGTAGTGACGAACTGAGGCTCTGATACCAAAAACTTGATCCAAACAAAACTCAATATATATACTTAACAGAATTTTGGATAGATCATAAGACTGATGATTAAAAAAACACTCAGAAATGAGAGGGCAAAATGATTACTTTTTTCATTAGTAATTAGATACATCAGATTTCCACTCTACAAGTGTTCTCTCCCAAGTTTCTTTTTTTTTCCCTCTCTCTCTCTGCCCTCATCCTCTCACGGGATCACATATATATAGGCAGGCATCTACAGGAAGTTATAATAGATTCTGGCCATGATTCAAGTAGTGGCTATCTCTTAAAACAAATGGGTTTGTTGCTATGTACTCCATTCATTCCACCATGCAAGTAACGTGGCTAGATAATGTTTCTCCACTCCTTCATGCAAGCAACATAGCAGGGTGGTAATATTCTCCACTTCTTTTGCATGATAATTTTGCAATAGGAGAGCTGAAGAAGACAGTAAAATGGCGGGAAAAATTCTGTATATCTTGTAAATGAAAATGGCGTGATACATTGGGCATTTATAGACAGTGCAGTAACTAAAGTGTACAAAAAGACAAAAATAACCCTGTACAAATTACAAATTTATCTCAATACACCCCCTCAAGATGGAGTATGAATATTCAATACTCCCATCTTGTTTAGCAGCAGTTGGAGTCGTGTTCCACTTAATGATTTGGTTAGCAAGTCAGCCAATTGATCATGTGATGCTGTATAGATCATTTTTACTTCTCCTGCTTGAACTTTATCCCTTACCAAATGACAATCGATCTCTATGTGTTTCGTGCGCTCATGAAATACAGGATTATTAGCAATGTGTATGGCAGATTGATTATCACAAAAAAATAGTGCTGCCTGATTATGTCCAACACCCAAATCACAAAGAATGTTCTTCAACCAACTTAATTCACAAACCGCAGCTACCATTGATCGATATTCTGCTTCAGCTGAGGACCTTGAGACCGTGTGTTGCTTTTTGGATTTCCAAGATACAAGTGAGTTCCCCAGAAAAATGCAATAACCGGTTACAAATCTTCTAGTGTCTGAGCAAGCTGCCCAATCAGCATCGTAAAAGCCTTTAAGATGCAAATCAAGGTTTGCTTCAAAGAATAGACCCTTACCTGGTGTGCCCTTTATGTACCTCAACACATGGTGAGCTGCTGCCAAATGTGACTGCTTTGGAGATTGGAGGAACTGACTAAGTAGCTGCACCGCATATGATAAGTCAGGTCTTGTAATTGTTAAGTATAGAAGTCTACCTACTAGTCTTCTATATACACTGGCATCTGTGAGTGCTTCTCCTTCATTCATACTTAGCTTCAAATTGTGTGGTAAAGGGCTGTTTGCTGGTTTGGCCCCAGTATATCTAGCATCTGTTAAAATTTCCAATGCATATTTACGTTGGCAGACTGATATCCCCTTCGAAGATCTGGCAATTTCAAGTCCTAGAAAATATTTCAGAATTCCTAGGTCTTTTAGCTTGAACTGATCATTCTACTCCTTTTTGAATTGTTCTATATGGTCCAGATCATTGCCTCCTATAATTATGTCATCTACATAGATGAGGAGAACTGTAAATGAGCTGCCTTCCTCCTTACAAAACAATGAATAATCTGATTTTGATTGTCTAAACCCCTTTGATAAGATGTATGCAGTCAACTTTGCATTCCACTGCCTCGACGCTTGCTGAAGTCCATAAATGGACTTGTTTAGTTTGCAAACTAGCTGCTCTCCATCCACTCCCTGCTCCTCATATCCCGGAGACATAAGCATATATACCTGCTCATCGAGGTCACCATGCAAAAAAGCATTATTAATATCCAGCTGATGAAGGTGCCAACATTTCTGTGCCGCAACAGCCAACAAGGTCTTCACTGTGACCAGTTTTGCAGCAGGTGAAAAGGTTTCCTCATAGTCCAACCCAGCCTGCTGTGTGAACCCTTTGGCTACAAGGTGAGCCTTCTTTCTTTCCTCCGAACCATCTGCATGAAGCTTGATCTTAAACACCCATTTACAAGCTATTGGTGTCTTGTGAGAAGGCAGCTTAGTGACAGTCCAAGTATTATTGGACACAAGTGCTTGATATTCAGTATCCATAGCCTTGCACCAATCCTGATGTTGTGATGCTTCGACATAGGACTGAGGCTCATAGACAGTAGAGAGAGCCAGTGCATATTTTCTATGAGGAGCAGCTAGCATATTGTAGCCCAAATAATCTGAAAGGGGGTACTGTTTACTAGATGCAGAACCTTTTACCAAGGAATCAGATTGGGTATAAGGCTTCTGAGACACCAAACTACAATGGTAATCACGAAGGTATGAAGGAGGGTGTTTGGTTCTGTTAGATTTTCAAGTGACAGGAACAGGTGAATCAGAATTCATCACAGGAGAATGATGATCAAAACTGAATTCTGGAGTGCTAGAAGAAAAACCAGGAGGAGAAGTAGCTGATGTTGGGGAGTGATGATTAGAATAAGATACTGGGGTATGTGCAGATGAGAAAGATGGAATATCATCAGAAGGATAAAAATGTGGATGGAATAGAGACTGATCAACTTCAAGGGAAAGACTGAAATTTGATAAAGACTTTAGGAGATCTGAGTTACGAAATGGAAATATGTTCTCATGAAATATGACGTCTCTTGAAGCAAGGATGGAATGGGATTGAAGATCATACAATTTATAGGCCTTCATGCCATGGGGGTATCCAAGAAATATACAAGGCTTAGCTCGTGGATCAAATTTTGTTCTATTCCTTTTTAGGGTGGATGTATAACAAAGGCATCCAAAGACCCTTAGATGACTGTAGGATGGTTTTTCTTGGTATAACATTTCAAAGGGAGATTTGTTTCCAAGAATAGTAGTGGGAGTTCGATTGATAAGGTGTGTGGCAGTTAATATGCAATCTCCCCAGAACTGGTTAGGTAAATTAGCTTGGAATTTTATGGCACGAGCTACATTAAGTAAGTGTTGGTGTTTGCGTTCAACAACCCCATTTTGTTGAGGTGTTTCAACACAGCTTAATTGATGCAACATTCCCTTGGAAAGGTAGAAATCATGCATGTGAGACTCAGATCCATTGTCTGACCTTAAGACTTTTAGGTTGCAGTGGAAATGTGTTTGGATCAAATTATAAAATGATTGGATGATGGACCTAGTTTGAGATTTTTCTTTCATAAGATATGTCCATGTCATCCGGCTATAATCATCAACAATGGTCAAGAAATATTTCGAACCATCTAAGGCGGGAATAGAATGTGGTCCCCAGATGTCACAATGTATGAGATCAAATATGTTTGAACTTCTGGTGTCACTTTTAGGAAAAGGTAGCCTATGTTGTTTTGCTATAGGACAAATAGTGCAATGCAAATGTTGATCAAAGGTAATTGTAGGTACAATTTTATGCAACAGTGATAGTTTGGAAGTAGGAATATGTCCCATTCGACAATGCCATATATCAATGTCAGTATGAATATCCTTTTTACATGGAAAATTACATACAGCAGGATCAGTATTATTACAATCAAGATGTAGAGTAGGAACTTGTACATCACTGAAGGAAGCTACATTGTTGAGAACAGGAAAGATAGACTTTGTTGG
Organism: Olea europaea var. sylvestris; assembly: GCF_002742605.1. Taxonomy (NCBI): domain Eukaryota; kingdom Viridiplantae; phylum Streptophyta; class Magnoliopsida; order Lamiales; family Oleaceae; genus Olea; species Olea europaea. The sequence continues at coordinate 17,140 of NW_019243086.1, read as the reverse complement.
AATACTTTGAGAAGTGGAAGAAAATTGCCCATTGAGTTGATTATCAGAACATTTGAAATGATATAAACCATCTTCAAGTTTCCCTACCCCAATCGTCTTCCAGGTGAAAAGATCTTGAATAAAGCAAAAGTGATGTAAGAATAACAATAAACATTTATGCTTGGTAACAAGATTGCTGGCAGAAATCAGATTGAAGTTGAAGTTTGGCACAACTAATACATCAGTCAAGCTTAATGTATCAGATAGCTTCACAATACCAATGCGTGTAACTTGTGCAATATCCCCATTTGGTAATCTTACTGAACCTTTAGTTTTACTAGTCACAGCAGTCAATCGATTAATGGAACACACCATATGTTCTGAAGCCCCGGTATCAATGATCTATTTACCTGGATTTAGATAGCATGCACGATTACCTGAAAATGCAAAGGCATCAGGTGCATGGGTAGAAGAAGACATAACCTCCTGAGGTTGTTGACCTTGCAGCTGTGGAGCAAGCATGGTCATAATCTGCTGGCGTTGGCTTGGTGTAATAGTGAGGTTGGACAAAGAATTAATCAGCTCTGAATTATTTGCCTGGGAAGCCTGACCTACAGCATTAGCAACTGAAGATTTTTCTTTGGCAAGCCTATGTCCAGGGGGGTATCCAATCAATTTGTAACATTTCCCTCTGAGATGGCCTAACATTCCACAATAAGTACATATAGGCATTCCTTTCCTTTGAGTTTGATTGGATACATTGTGTCTCTGATTTCCATATGAACTAGACACAACCTTGTTGGCAAAAGCTGCTACATCAAAACTCTGTTGTTTCTTAGCAACAATTCCTTTGTGCCTTTCATCTTGTAAGACCAAGGCAAATACCTTGTTCAGTGAAGGTAGTGGGTCCATTAATAAAATTTGGCTTCTCACACTGGAAAATCGATCATCTAGACCCATTAGGAATTGCATAACCTGATCTTCAGCTTTGTAGTCTGCACTACTTACTTCCGGCCTATAATTGTCTAATTCTTCCCATAGACCTTTAAACCGATTGAAGTAAGAATTAAATTGAAGCAATTTGCTTCTTTATCTCATAAATTCGAGATCCATTTCCTTGGCTGTAGCGATCCTTTAGTTCGATCCAAATCTGCCGAGTTGAATCCTTATGCATTACACTTGGATAAAGTTCCTTTGGAATGGAATTTATGATCCAGGAAGAAACTACATGATTGCATCGCCTCCAAGCACCATAAAGCAGATCATTCTCAATCGGTTTAGCAATGGATCCATCAATAAAACCTTCCTTATTTTTGACACTGAGAGCTATGATAACTGCACGACTCCATGTGGTGTAATTATCCTCAGACATCATGATAGATATAAGCTGCATACCTATATTGTCACCATAGTGGACATAATAAGGACTATTAGGATCATTTATCGATCGATTAACAGTAGTATTTGCGTCTCCAGCACTCGTATCTGCAACAGAAGGATCGACTGTCGGATCAGCGTGAGCTGGCTGATGTTGAACCTCTACTTGTTGATTAAACTCTCTTGCCATCGCCAAAAGAAACTTCACTGCTCTGATACCATGATAATTTTGCAACAGGAGAGCTGAAGAAGACAGTAAAATGGCGGGAAAAATTCTGTATATCTTGTAAATGAAAATGGCGTGATACATTGGGTATTTATAGACAGTACAGTAACTAAAGTTTACAAAAAGACAAAAATAACCCTGTACAAATTACAAATTTATCTCAATATTGCATGCAAGCACATAGCTGGGTGGTCATGCGATCGTCCTAGATCAATGGGACATTCTGGTACTTATATGGCTTCAATTTAGGTCAAAGTTGATCTTTAATCGTATAAGGAAACTTGGGATTCGGCCAAACTTTTGTACTCTGCTACTGCATAGTACATTATCATGCTATCGGATAGATCACTTTCTAGACTCTAGAGTCTTCCCTACAACCATGGATGTGACAGCACGATTTTATAACTATGCGACCGCATAGTTACAAGTTATTCCTATCGGACAGCTTTCAGTATTTTAGCATATCTTCCTCTCCCGATATCCGATTGAAGTGATACAAAGTGCTTCGAAAAGATATCTCAAAGAGCTACAATTCTTCTAGAATAGTATTTCTCCAATTCGAATATTTTCTAACAAAAAAATGGGTATCAAGTTGAGGCTAAAAATATGGAGATTAATCTTTTTCGGCTAGAAGTTGATTTGTGAGAATACTTCGACTCTATTTCACACTTTTGATTTCTTTCCTCACTCGATTGAATCCTAATACTCTCGAATCTTCAACGTAAAGATTGTCAAAACTTTTTAGTATTTACATTTTTGGTCCCTGAACTTTGTAACTTGCTCTTTTTTCGAGTTTTCCTTTTGTTTCTTCCAATTTCTTGTACCATGATTGAATATTACCTATTCAACACCAAATACAACAATTTAGACCATGATTCATCTAAGAAGCAACTAAATATCATCGTTTTAAGATCTTGAATAAGTGTATAAAATACACTTATCAATCGCTAAAGGTAAGCAATTAATTTCTTCCATGAGGTATGATTTTCTTTTGTAGATTTTAGTTACATTTGGAAAACATCGCTAAAGGTAAGCAATTAATTTCTTCCATGAGGTATCAGAGTCAACGCCCAGTTGATTACCCTTTACTTGATGGAACAAGCACATGAGATGTGTGTGTGTGTGTGTGTGTGTGTATATAATTTTTTTTCTTTCTTTTTAGGGGAGAGAGAAACTTATGTAGTGATTTTTGTATGGGTTTGGAACTTCACCCTTCCCCCATCATAGAAGTAGATGGTTTTTCTCGTGCAATAACTTTCACCCAAAACCATATGGGAAGTTATTGTAGGAAATTAATTAATCCATCATGTAATTAATTTAAATATAGAATACGTGGGCCTTAAACAGTTACAAGTGGTGCATATGCCTTGCCTTGATTTAAATTCTCTTACCTTAGTTCTTGGTATAGAAGGTTTAACTTCTAGGGTAAATACCAAATAAAAATTGTTGACTTGAAGAGGTTTGCAATTTCATCTTTCTTTCTCTTTTATTTCTCCTTCTAGTCCTGATAGACATGGGTGTATAAATGAGACGACCAAGTTTTAGAGTAAGCAGCGAGTGAGAGGGTAGATAGGTAGGTGAAGGATTTTCATTTAAACTTCGAATTATCTTTACCATCTCATTTGAAATCTTCAAAATACTAGTCCAATTTTAACAAATTATTTGCTCTATGTAAATAATCACTTTAGTTTAGTGTAACTATGAAAATTTGTTTTGTGCATCTCTACAACAATCTTTTATGCCTCAATTTTTCATGTAAGGTGCTCGACCGGGTTCATGGATTTGGAATGAGTTCTAGTGATTCAGTATGCTTACATTTGACGACAATTAGGCCCTTTTCGAATCATTATCACTCCAAAAATAAATTAAATTTCTCGCGCAATAAACATAACAGTTCCCAAATTATCCATTTGTGATTGCAAAAAAAATATTTGGCCGAAATTGTACCTTAGTCTTGAGAAAATTGCAAATAGCTAATTGGTGCTAAACTAGCAAAAATTTGCAATAAATCTTTAATCCTCAAGTATCGACTAATAAACTACAATACCTCCATTTAAAACCCAAAAATGTGCAATTTCTCTTAAATGCTTTTGGTCCCTAAACTTTCAAAAATAGTAAACTGAACCCAATTGATTTCTTTCTTAAAAACTATCTTCTATTCTTCTATCCCATAATAACCCCTCATCCACCACTTTCACCACCAAACCACCAGCTGGCTCACCTCCAAAGCCATGGAACAAATCTTTCATATGCATCTTCATGTACACATCTTCATCCTCTTACGGTGGACTCCATTGTTTCACCAATTCCATTAAAGGGAGACCCTTTTTTTCCAGGTTCCTTATTGATGATATTTCTGAGTCTTCCATGTCTTACAAATTTGCATTCGTTGGTAAGTTTTCACGTTCAAAGCCTCCATTGGAAAATGTATGTGTGGTCCTTAAAACATTTGGTTTTTATGGGAATTCTTATGACAAACGCTTCATTATAAAATTTCAAGTTGACGAAAATTGTTTTCAAGGATTAAATAGTGAAAATTGAAATAGAAATTAATTCCTTGCCTAACTACAGATTAAATGGTAACGTGGATGGAGATCAGAAGGACTGTCATAAACCATAATGTAATGCAGTCATGGGGAATCTTGTATGATCTGGAAATTAAAAATAGACTAATGGATCGGTTCAGGAACAAGAATTTAAAAGTTAGCTGCCAATTCATATGTGCATTAGAGGAACTAATGCACGAAGTACTCTCTTGATCTAGTAAGACAATATCTTTAGGTGGAAATTGTGAAATCAAGGCTACCAAACAAGTGAGAAATGGAAAATAGTATCTCTAAAAATTCAATGAAAGATCGTATTCAAGAATATATGATGAAGACAAGAATTAATTTCCACACTATGAATCACGAAGGCGACCATCTGTCTGATGCCACTTGGACTAAATGGGCTACAATTAAGAGTAGTGTCGAGTTGGTTTGTTCTACAACCACAACGCTGTGCAGCTGATACATATGGTAATTATATCGAATGAGGCTTTAAATAATAGAATATGGACACACGTTGATGAACTTTGACAATAGGATGAATATTAGTAGAATGACCACAACCAACTAAAATATTTCACGCGAGAAAGAGCGATATTTTCCTAAAATAAATCTCTCTGTATTATTCACGTGGCCATTAAAGTAGTTCTAGAGAACTACCAACTTGATAGAGCAGGAGAAATAAGACCAATTGACATGGAATTTTTTATCAATCAATGAGAAAATTTGATCTCGAAATAGTCACCTTATGGAAGATTGAGTTCCGAATGTTTCCAAGGAAAATACTATGTTGAGAGATACTGTCCCCGTAAGGCAACGCGTTGCCGTCTGTATATGGCGGTTGGCGACCGGGGAACCACTTAGGCTTGTTTCGAAGAAATTCGGGTTGGGAATTTCGACATGTCACAAGCTCGTTCTTGAGGTTTGTTCTGCTATTAGAAATGTTTTGATGCCGAAATATTTAAGGTGGCCGGACGATGAAACAGTGAATAGGATTAAGAATGAATTCGAATCCATTTCCGGGATAAGCAATGTGGTTGGATCAATGTACACAACTCATATACCAATGATTGCTCCCAAGATTAGCGTTGCTGCCTGTTTCAACTGGAGGCACACCGAGAGGAATCAAAAGACCTTGTATTCGATTACAGTTCAATGATATGGATAGGACAGTTCCATATTGCTCATAAAAATCGTATTCTATCAGTTTAGACATGCGCCTGCAGGCCTTTCCTTTCACAAATTGCTTTTAAAAAGTAAGTTGTATGAAAGAAGAATGCAACAATAATGTGAAAGATAACAAATAAAATCAGTAAAATGTGATTTGCAAACCAAGAATTAAACAAATTTTCCTTTTGTCTACGATGAATTAAGTTGTCACCCTAGCTTTTCATATTTGAAAATTCAATCACGTTGTGAAACTAATTTCTACAACCATAAATTCTTAAAATATGAAAATTCAATCAATATATGCTTTGTAGTTTCACCCTAGCTTAAATCTTAAAAATCACATTATATAAAATCGTCGCTATGAGTTGAGTGATGCTAAATTCTTCCTCAGACAAATTTATATCTTGCTCAAAAGCCACTCAAACGCTTTAAAAAGCAATCTTCTTATCTTTTTGCAAGTTTTATTTATTTTTTTTTTCTACATTCAAGAAATATCACTAACTGTCTAATTTTCATTTTCTTGGTATATAAGATGTGTTAGGCTAAAAAACAAAATAAAAAATAATTTTTGTCATTATTATTGTGGCTTTAGTCGAATTGAGTAATTTTTATCTGTTCTTATGCAATTTCTATTCATTATTTTTCAAAGAAGTAATATGTAAGGACTATTTTTGAGTTTCATCACAATCACATTGTCTTCGATGCCCGTGGTAGCTGTATTGCATAATTTTCCATCTTTGAAGAAAGGCAAATATTTATATTTTGACCTGATTAGCTTGGATAAAAATTAAATTTTTAATAAATTTTAATAAAAATTGATGGAAAGATTGGAATCTATTAAATATATGATTAAAATTATTTGTTAACTTTGACTTAAATTTTAATTAATTTTTTCACTAAAGGAGCTTTATATTTGGATAGTACATAATTTTGTCTTGAGGAAAGAATATGGTTATAGAATAATTACATCTACTTGATGAATTATATTCCCATTAATATTATGCTGCTACTCAGGTTCAATATGGAGTTTATAGCATGCCTTATGAGGTTGCAGGGTGTTATCCTCCAAAATATTTTGAGCGTTCATATGCTTAGATAAAGCCTATTTCTTAGTGCCTGACTAAGCTTATCGGGTTACTAGGTAATGCCAATAACTCTCATTAAAAGCCATAAGGTTGTGCATTGAAATCTTAGTAATATAATCTACTTACTGATACTCTTAGCAGACAGTGGAGTTATTGTGATTTGAGTCTTCTTTCCATGTGGACATGTTGATACGGGTTTCTCAGCTATGCTATTAAAAGCTTTTAATACAATGGCTAACCTACTAGCTATCGTGAATATAAATATAAACCATGAGGGGTATTTCTTCGACGGTGTAGAATTTTTGTTTTTTTCAATTTTACTATATTTATAAAACACTTTTCAATGGCTAACCTACTATCCTTGATGTTTTTTTATTCCACGGCCACTACTTAACCATCATTGAAAGTTCAAAAGTCAGCTGTCATTGATTACTATAGAAAGTGTGGTTTTAAATGCCCGTTTTAAAGGTGAGTAATACCCAACTGCTTGTAACATGTATTACCTCCGAAATTGCAATTGGTGGTGTAAAAATAACCTCAAATTTTTATTTATTTATTTATTTTCCATTCCTCTTTTTTATTTCTTGGTTTGCAAATCACATTATTGTTGAATAATTTAAAGAAAGAAAAAGTAAGAACAGATTCTTGCTAATTCAATGTAATAGAAATTTCTTTTTGCTTTCAAATGGGATCGAATTAGTTTCACCTTATATAAAATTTTTAAAATAAGTGTAGAAATTAAGCTTGGGTGAAACTACAAAGATAACAACACGTTGTCACCCTTCATTTTCATATATTGAATTAAGCTAAACAGTTAATTATTCAATAATAGCTTAGATAGAAAAACCTAGCTAATTAATCCAGTAGAATATTGATTGAAAAGGAGAAGGGGAATTTGTCCAGATATCATGGACTAGTCAACGTTTACATATTTGCCCTCAACTCTTTGTGGACGGCGATCAGTATTTTTATATTTCCCTTCACTCTAGGTCGATGGTGGTCCATGAAATTGTCCTATCCATATCATTGAATTGTAGGGACAGTGCTCAGCGTACGGCCCAGCACATTACAAAATCCTTATAGGTCTTCACAAGGGGTGGGGTCAGGATTTTTTTTTCATTTTTATTGAATCAAGGGCCACGTGGGACCGACCCCATGTGAGGGGTCAGTAAGAACTCTGTGAAAAAAGCCCTATACACAGGGCTTTATCCGAATTGTAGTCCTACCATCTAAGCAAGTGTAGAAATTATTGTGTAAACACAGAAAATTCTGCAATGTAACAAACAAGTAAAACAGAGTAAGAACAGCAGCAAAAATGAAGAACAAGGAGAAAAAAGTCCTTTTCTAGAGAGTGAGAGAAGTTATGTATTTCCCTTAAATCAGAAGTGGTAACTTACAACTGATATATAAAAATGAAAGCTATAAAATTGGATACACAAAAGAGTTCTTTTTCACTTATTCAAAAAGCTTAATCATTCACTTTTGTTGGGAATTAAACTTGATACATGAATGTTGAAAATTAAATTTGATACATGAATTAGTTTATTTAATATTCATTTATTTATTGTATTTAGTATTCACATGGTTCTGTGTATCCTATTATTAATATCATGTAGCAAAAGTCATTAATTAGTCTCTTAAGTTTGTACAATGTATTTGAGAATCTTTGTACCTATAAAAGGCCTTGTGCTTGAGACGTTTTATAGAGCAAAGCCATAGAATATAAATATCTTTTAAGAAATTATAAAATTTTCTCTCTAGCCTTTCTTCGCATAATTACTTATTTCCAACAAAGTGGTATCAGAGCCACTTCAAAAGATGAATAGTTCATTTTCTTTTGTTGTTCCCACACTTACAAAGGAAAATTATTGACATTGGAGCATACCCATGATGGTGTTCCTCAAATCACAGGAAGCATGGGAAGTTGCAAAAAAGATTATGATGAACCTGACAATGAAGGAGCTTTAAGTCAAGCTTAAAGGAATGCCTTGTAAAGGTATCACAAGTTAGATCAACACGCTCTCTCTATTATTCACATGGGCTTAGATGAAGCCATGTTCAGTAAAGTTGCTTCCTCAACAAAAAGTTAAGGAAGCTTGAGAGATTCTCGAGAACAATTTCATGGGAATTGAAAAAGTGAAGAAGGTTTGCCTTCAAATCGCTCGTGGGGAGTTTGAATCTCTGCACATTGAAGAGTCAAAATCTGTCTTTGACTATTTCACTAGAGTGTTCTCCATTGTAAATCATATGAAGTGGTACGGGGATAATATTGAAGAAAGTCATATCATCAAGCAAATTCTTAGATCCTTTAACTCAATACTTGAGTTTGTTAGTATTGCCATTGAAAAGTCAATGACTTGGATACCATGACCTGATCAACTCGTGCGGTCCTAGCAAGCATATGAAGAAAGATTGAAGAAAAAAAGAAAATTGATGACTCAAGTTCTCCAAGCGAAGGTCTTTTTAGGAGATCACGAGAAAGAGCATGGACGATCTCAAGAAAGAGGTCAAATTCATGGTTGAGTTTGTGGTCGTGGAGGAAATTATTGTCGTAGTAATGAAACAATTTATGGAAAGCAAAATTCGAATAATGAAGGATCAAACAATCAATCGGGTAGATGAAGCCGTTGGAACTATGGCTGCAAGAGAGGTGGCAAAAGAAAGTATGACAAGTCCAATATTCAATGTTACACTTGTCATAAATATGGTTATTATCTTTCGAATGTAGGAGCGACACCACCAATAATTAAGAGAGTTAATTATGTTGAAACAAAGGAAGATGAAGAATTGTTGTTGTAGTTGGCAACCAAAATAGAAAAAGGATAAACGATCATGGTATCTTCACACCAGTGCCACCAATCACATGAGTAGCAATAAGGAGTTATTCTCAACAATAAATGAGTGGTAAAAGGCAACATTATTTTTGGATATGAAACCAATGTTCCAATAAAAAGTAAAGGCGATGTTCTTATTCGTGCTAAAAATGGAAGTCATCTTTTAATTTCTCAAGTTTATTATGTACCTACTTTGAAGTTTAATATTTTAAGTTTGGGATGATTACTTAAGATTGGGCATGACACTCACTTGAAGAATCATTGCCTTACTTTGAGAGATTTTTCTCATAATCTGATTGCAAAAGTACCAATGGAGAAGAATAGATTGTTTTTGCTCAATGTTAATGTTGACCATCCAAGGTGTCTAAAGGCTTATGCTGAAAACAATTCTTGGCTTTGGCATTTAAGATTTGGCCATTTGAATTTTTGTGGCTTGAAGACCTTGACGAATGAAGAAATGGTGAATGGGTTGCGAAAAATCAATCATCCCAATCATCTTTGCGAAGAATGTCTCATTGGCAATCAAGTTAGAAGAAGCTTTCCAAAGGAATCTACCTCAAGAGCAACAAAGCCATTTCAACTTGTTCATGTGGATGTGTGCGGGCCAATCAAATACCCTCTCATCGTAAAGCAAATTATTTCTTGCTATTTATTGATAATTTTTTAGCAATACCAGGGTTTATTTTTTGTAAACGAAAGATGAACTTTTTGGAGCATTCAAAAAATTCAAAGCTCTTGTTGAAAATGAGAATGGCAACTTCATCAATGCATTATGGACCGATCAAGGTGGAGAATTCACTTCCAAGGAGTTTAATAATTTTTGTGATACCAATGGAATTCGACATTTTCTCATAGTTCCAAGATCACCACAACAAAACGGTGTCATGGATCAGAAGAACAAAATCATCCTCAACATGGTTCATGTATGCTTAAGAGCAAGAGTATGAAGAAGTTTTGGGTCGAAATTGCTGCATGTGGTGTGTATTTATCTAATCTTTCCCCATCGAGGAGTGTTCAAGACATGACTCTACAACAAGCTTTGAGCGGTAAGAAACCTAGTATTTCTCACTTACGCATTTTTGGTAGTATTGCCTATATTCATGTGCCAAATGAGAAGAGATTAAAACTTGATGAGAAAAGTGAGAAGTTTGTTTTCATCAGTTATGATTCAAGTTCCAATGGCTACAAGTTTTACAATCCTTTCAATGGGAAGATTGTTATTAGTAAAGATACGGAATTCTACGAAGGAGCTCGTAGGATTGGAGTGTTCCAAAAAAATGAAGAATACGTGATTTTTTCTTTTCAAGAAAGAGACTCTAGCCAAGAAGCAAATGAAGCCGCTACTCAACCACATTCTCCTGCTCCTCAATCTCCTCATGATAGTCCTTTCAAAGGACTGAGTAGTATTAGAAATTTTGCAGAGATTTATGAAGAAATTGAAATGGTTGACAATCCATCTTTGTTTTATCTCTTCATTGACACCGAGCCATTGAACTTTGAAAAGGCAACATAAGACAAGAAATGCAGGAATGCAATGGATGAGGAGATTCGAGCAATAAAAAAGAAAAATACATGGGAGCTAGCGTCTCTTCCTAAAGGGTAAATAGCAATTAACGTGAAATGGGTGTACAAAGTCAAGAAAAAAGATCAAGGAAAAGTGGAGAAATACAAGGCAAGACTTGTATTCAAAGGCTATAGCCAAAAGTATGTCATTGACTATGATGAGGCCTTTGTCCCTGTTGCTCGCTTGGAAACTATTCGATTAATCATTTCTTTGGCAGCTCAAAATAAATGAAAAATTTATCAAATGGATGTCAAGCCCGTTTTCTTGAATGCATGCCTTGAAGAAGAAGTTTACGTTCAACAACTATTGGGTTATGTTGTTAAGAAATATGAAGATGAAGTCTTGAAGTTGAAGAAGGAAATATATGGCTTGAAGCAAGCGCCTAGAGCAAGGTATAGCCAGATTGACAAGTATTTTCAAGATCATGGATTTATCAAATGTCTGCATGAGTATGTTCTTTACGTAAAAAAGGATGCATACAGAGCTTTTATGATTGTGTGCTTGTAGGTTGATGACTTGATCTTTACCGACAACAATAAAAAAATGTTTGAAGAATTTAAGAAAATGATGGCTCAAGAATATGGGATGACTGACATTGGGCTCATATACTACTACCTTGGAATTTAGGTAAAACAAAATGAAAATGACATTTTTATTTTTCAAGAAGCTTATGCAAAGAAAATTCTTGAAAGGTTCAAAATGCAAAATTGCAATCTAGTGAGTACTCCCATTGGGTGTGGAACAATAATGTCAAAATATGATAAGAGCACAAAAGTGGATCTTTCTCACTATAGACAGCTTGTTGGGAGCTTGAGATATTTGACATGTACAAGACCCAATATTCTTTATGGTGTTGGTCTTATTAGCTGTTATATAAAGGCACCAAGTTTAACTCACATAGAGATTGGTAAAAGGATACTTCGTTGCATTAAAGGTACCATTGACTATGGCTTAGCTTATTCTTCTTCTACGAATTTCGAGCTTCATTGTTATAGTGGTAATGATTTTTGTTTTTCATGGGTAGCACCGCTTTCACTTGATGTTCAAAGAAATAGCCCATGATGGCTCTTTGTACTTGTGAAACTGAATATATTTCTGCTGCATCATATGTTTGTAATGCCATTTGGCTACGAAAGTTGTTGGAGATGTTTCATATGCCACAAAACGAAGCTACACCAATCTATGCTTCTAACAAGTCAGCTATTGCTTTGGGTGAAAATCCCATGTTCCATGATCGAAGCAAGCATATAGATACAAGATTTCACTTCATTAGAAATTGCATCGAGAACAAAGAAATAGAGCTTGCTTATGTGAAGACCAATGATCAAGTAGCAAATATTTTCACCAAACCCTTGAAGAATGATGATTTTGCAAGATTTCGTGCTTGGATTGTAGTCACCAAGAGGGAATCAAGTTTAAGAAGCAGAGTTGGAATTTAAACTTGATTCATAAATGTTGGAAATTAAATTTGATACATGAATTAGTTTATTTGATATTCATATGTTTATTTTATTCAGTATCCACAGGTTCTTTATATCCTATTATTCATAGTATGTAGGAAAAGTCGTTAATTAGTCTTTTAAGTTTGTACAATGTATTTGGGACTCTTTGTACCTATAAAAGCCCTTGTGCTTGCGACATTTTATAGAGCTAGGCCATAGAATACAAATATCTTTTGAGAAATTTCAGAATTTTATCTCTGGTCTTTCCTCCCATAATTATTTATTTCTAATAACTTTTACATAAAATTTGAAGCAAAGTTGAAAAAGTGAGCTTCAACAATCTAATAAGCATGACCTCTACTGGTCATGGTTCTTCATACTGTAGACCGACCTTGACAACCTAGAGTTGGAGTTTTCGAGAAAATCTTCAATTCTTTCAATTATAAACGTAGTCTTGACCTTAAATAGTAAATACTACTTCAGATTCCTAAGTCAAGAAACAAAATTGTGTACACTAGAACCCATGATCAGGCAATATGCATTCAAGCTAATGGTTATTACTTGCCTATCAGTTCTATTAAAAAATAAATAAAAATAAAAAATTGAAACACGTAGAGAGCTGGAACCATGAAAATATCAGATAAAAATTTTCCCTTACTGTTTGTCATAAATTTTTTTATGTCCATCCAGAAAATCTTTTAAGCAACAGATATTATAAATACTACACAAATACCATTTTAGGGACTGCTCAAGGAGGGTCAAGAAATTGCTATCAAACAGCTGTCAAAAAATTCCCTCCAAGGACCAAATGAGTTCAAGAATTAAGTTATCAGCTAAACTTTAGCATCGAAATCTCATGAAGCTTTTAGGAGTCTGCATTCAAAGAGAATAAATTATGTTGATTTATGAATACCTATCTAATAGAAGTCTAGAAGTCTTGGCTTGATTCTACTTGCACAATCAGCTCGAATTTTCTATCAAGGGTACCAATTCAATTAATAACATAAAGAAGTCTCGCACTCATTTTTCAAATCTCAATGAAAAAATTTTATGCTGTATTATAGAGTATGGAGCATAGTTATTCTTTTACACATGCTGATTCATGCCACTATATGCTTGAGAATATTTAGTTATGGGTATTGGAATTAATTTCTCTTTTCCGATTATTCAACAAACAAATTACCCTCATGAGCAGAGAAAAAGATTTCGCAGATCCAATGCAAAGTGCAGCATTTGTTGGGCATCAGCTCTCTCACATTAACAATTGTTATGAATCCTAATCACAAAATATGACAATAACGAACTAAAACAGAAAAGTAAATAATACCGAGATTTACATAGAAAACCCATTTTGGGAAAAACCATGAGTAGAGGAGGAGAAAATTCACTATAACCAATAGAAATGTCCTTACAATATCAAGTCTCAATACTCTCAGGTGAATCTAAACTCTCAAGAATCAATATCCTCAATTGAATCTAAGCTCACAAGATGTTGTAGATTTGTTCCCTTTCAATCTCTCAAGATTTTCATACAAGTTCAATACAATACGACGGTTTGTATATATAGAGACGCCCAAAAAACCTAGTTGAAGATGAATAGGAGTCCAAAACGAGTTAAATCAAGAAAAATCCGAAACTATCTAGATAATACTGTCGCTTGAGCGACAACGAGCGACATTGATGTCATTCAAGCGACAATCCGACTAGAAGAGGGTGAGGTTGTTCTGCTTCAAGCTCTCGAGCATCCAGCTAGCAAAAATGCGACAATAATTTGTTCCGATCTATAAGTTGATTTCTCCAAGATCAACCTAATTACTACTCCTAAAACCCCAAGAATGTGGGTCACACTACAACAAATCTCCACCTTGAGCCAAATTCCAACGTAAGGAATTCCAAAATACACATCTCCAAGTAAACACCACTCCACCTCTTCCAAGCCCTAATGGGCTAAATCAATGACAAATACTTTTTACTAGGTTCAAGCAATGCTCAAACTTAGCAATGAGAAGTGGTTTTGTTATCATGTCAGTAGAATTTTCCTTGGTATCAACCTTGTTCACTATAATGTCACCATGAGCAATTACTTCACGCACAAAATGGTACCTCATATCAATGTGCTTAGTCCTCTCATAGAACATCTGATCCTTAGTTAGAAATATAGCACTTTGGCTATTATAATACACTGTAGATATTTGCAAGTCTTCATTGATTTTACCAATCAATCCTCTCAACCACATAGAATCTTTACACGCTTCAATAATGGCCATCTACTATGCCTCTGTTGTAGACAAAACTACTGCATTTTGCAAAGTAGCTTTCTAGCTGATAGCACGGCCTTCAAGGGTAAACACATACCCTGTGAGTGATCTCCTTTTATCAAGATCCCTATATAGTCTAAATTCACATATCCTATGACTCCTTCTGAATTTCTTCCAAAATACAGATAGGCATTTGTAGAGCCTTTCAACTATCTGAGGATCTACTATACTGCTTTCCAATGTTCATTTTCAAGATTTGCCATGTATCTGCTAAATGTACTAATTGCATGTGCTAAATTAGGTTTTGTACAAACCATAGTATACATTAATGAACCAACTACACTAGAATAACGAACCTTATAGATATAATCAATGTCTTCATCTAATTACGGACACAAGTCTGCTTATAATCTAAAATGTGTAGCCAAGGGTGTACTGATAGGCTTTACATTCTGCATATTGAACCTCTGATGTACCTTCTCAATGTACCCTTTCTGACTCAAGTACAACCTACCAGCCTTTCTATCCCTCAAGATTTCCATTCAAAGGATTTTCTTTGTTGCTGCCAAGTCCATCATCTTGAACTCTTTACTCAACTGAGACTTCACTTTTCTGACCTCTGCTTTGTCTTTGGTTGCTATAAGCATATCATCAACATACAACAAGTATGTAACTGATCCACTACTTTCCTTCCTAAAGTACACACAACTATCATAATTATACTTTTCAAAACCATGAGTAGTTATGAATGAATCGAACCGTTTATACCACTAACTCAGTGACTGCTTTAGTCTATACAAGGACTTGTTCAACAATCACACATAGTCTTCTTTTCCAGAGACTATGAACCTTTTGGCTATTGTATGTAGATGTTCTCCATGCAAGAATGCTATTTTGACATCCATCTGTTCAAGCTCCAAATCATTCTTTGCCACAATTCCAAGTAAAGCTCGAATTAAAATGTGCTTTACAACTGGCGAGAACACATATGTAAAGTCAACACTTGGAATCTAACTTTAACCCTTTGCTACCCACCTGGCCTTAAACCTGGTATCTTCAATCCCTGATGTCCCTTCTTTCCTTTTGAATACCCACTTACAGTAAACAATCATTTTGTCCTTAGGTAATTTCACTAAGTCCTATGTGTGTTTTTATTCAAAGACTTCATCTCCTCCTGCATTGTAATCAACTATTTGCCAAAATCAATCCAAATGACTGTTTTCTAAATATGTAACAGGTTCCTCAGTGGAATCAATGTCTTTAATTACACACAAAGCATAAGCAACCAAGTCTGCCTCTTCAAAACTCTATAGAGGTTTAATCTTTCTGCGAGGCCTGTCCTTTGCAATCGAATGCTGTGGTGCTACTGGTGGTATAGGCAAGTTATTACTGTCTGTCTCCTCTGAACCAGACTGCTCTGTAACCTTTGACTATTCTCCAGGGCTAATTTCAAACTCCACTTAAGTTGAATGACTCTGTTCTCTAGATTTACCAGAATCCACAAGAGGTCTTCTACGAATCATTGCAAGTTCGTCAAACACTACATCCCTACTAATTACCACTTTCTTCTCTTCTGAACACCACAACTTGTAACCATTTACTCCTGATTTACACCAAAGAAAGATACACTTTCATTATTCACATGAGCATACGCAGGACAACCAAAGATCTTCAAATTATTATAAAAAAGGGTTTACCACACCATACTGCTTTTGGCGTTTTATTTTCAATGGCCGTTGAGGGTGAGTGATTGATGAGCAAACATGTTGTAGTAACAACTTTAGCCCAAAAAGACTTAGGCAACTCAGAATTTAAAAACATACAATGAACCTTTTCCATCAAGGTTCTATTCATCCGTTCAGCCACGATGTTTTGTTGAGGAGCTCCGGACATTGTCAAGTGTCTCCAGATGCCTTTAGCCCTGTAGAAGCTATTGAATTCATTTGAACAAAACTTTAATCCATTATCAGTGTGTAGATGTTTCACCTACTTTCCAGTTTACTTTAATACCAATGTTTTCCACTCTTTGAAGGTCCCAAACATATCATTCTTTTACTTTAAGAAGAATGCCCAAACTTTTTTGGAGTAATCGTCAATTACTATCATCAAGTAATATGCAACTCACTTTGAAGGCACTCTGGCCGGCCCCCAGCGATCTGAATGGATTTGCTCTAGTGTTCTCTTCGTGTCATGTCTTCCTTTAGAGAATCTAATCCTTTTCTATTTTCCAAAAATACAGTGCTCGCAAAATTCCATCTTACTGGTCTTCGGCCCATCAAAAAGCCTCCTTTTGCTCAACTCTGCCATTTCCTTTTCATTCATATGTCCAAGCTGCATATGCCAAATTTTTGTTACTTCATCCTCCATCAAAGAAGAAGTAGAAACTACTACATCTCCTGTAACAGTGGAACCTTGCAAAATGTACAGTTGTACATAATTCTTATGCCCATTCATGACAACAAGAACACCCAAGCTCACTTTTAGAACTCCACCTTCACCAATGTACTTACAACCTTTTAAGTCAAGAGAACTCAAGGATATAAGATTTCGCTCCGGTTCTGGAACATGCTTGACAGTTGTAAGTGTTGTGACAATCCCATCGAACATCTTGATCCTGATAGTACCACCTCTGACGACTTTGCAAGGCGCATTGCTTCCT
>NW_019243085.1:0-1613 GCF_002742605.1 Olea europaea var. sylvestris | reverse complement strand
TAGTCTAATTCTGTTGGAATTGACCTAATGAAAAGTGGTTTTTGATTTCATTATAACTTCGAGTCTGTTCATTTTTGGCGAAATGCTAGACTAATTCGATTGGAATCGAGCCAATGAAAAGTGGTTTTTGATATCATGATTACTTCAGGTTTGTTTGTCTTTGGCAAATTGCTTGTTTAATTCGATTGCAATCAAGCCAATGAAAACTGGTTTTTGATTTCATGATAACTTCGAGTTTGCTCATTTTTGGGGAAATGCTAGTCTAATTCGATTGGAATCAAGCCTATGGAAAGTGGTTTTTGATTTCATGATAACTTCGATTTGATCATTTTTTCGGCAAATTGCTAGTCTAATTCAATTGGAATCGAGCCAATGAAATGTGGTTTTGATTTCATGATAACTTCAGGTTTATTCATTTTTTACGAATTGCGAGTCTAATTCGATTGGAATCAAACCAATGAAAAGTGGCTTTCGATTTCATGATAACTTCGGGTTTCTTCATTTTTGGTGAAATGCTAGTCGAATTCGATTGGAATCGAGCCAATAAAAAGTGGTTTACGATTTCACGATAACATTGGGTTTGTTCGTGCTTGGCGAATCGCTAGTCCAATTCGATTGGAATGGAACCAATGAAAAGTGGTTTTTGATTCATGATAACTTCGGGTTTGTACGTTTTTAACAAATTGCTTGCCTAATTCAATTGGAATCGAGCCAATCAAAAGTGGTTTTTTATTTCATGATAACATCGGGTTTGTTTGTTTTTTGCGAATTACTAGTCTAATTCGATTGAAATCGAGCCGATTAAAGGTGATTTTTGATTTCATGATAACATCGGGTCTGTTCATCTTTGGCAAATTGCTAGTCAAATTCGAATGGAATCGAGCCAATGAAAAGTTGTTTTTGATTTCATGACAACTTCAGGTTTGTTCGTTTTTGGCATATTGCTAGTCTAATTCGATTGGAATCGAACTAATAAAAAGTGATTTTTTATTTCATGATAACTTTGAGTTTGTTTGTTTTTTGCGAAATGCCAGTATAATTCGATTGGAATCGCGCCAATGAAAAGTGATTTTGATTTCATGATAACTTCGGGTTTGTTCGTTTCGACAAATTGCTAGTCTAATTCGATTGGAATCGAGCCAATGAAAAGTAGTTTAATTTCATGATAACATCAGGTTTGTTCGTTTTTGGCAAAATGCTAGTCTAATTTGATTGGAATCGAGTCAATGAAAAGTGGTTTTTGATTTCATGATAACTTCGGGTGTGATCGTTCTCGACAAATTTCTAGTCTAATTCGATAAGAATCGAGCAAATGAAAAGTGTTTTTGATTTCATGATAACTTCGAGTTTGCTCTTTTTGACGAATTGCTAGTCTATTTCGATTAGAATCGAGCTAATGAAAGGAGGCTTTTAATTTAATGATAACATCAGGTTTGTTCGCCATTGGCAAATTGCTAGTCTAATTCGATTGAAATCGAGCCAATGAAAAGTGGTTTTTGATTTCATGATAACATCTGGTTTGATCGTCTTTGGCAAATTGCTAGTCTAATTCAATTGGAATCGAGCCAACGAAAAGTGGTTTTTGATTTCATGATAACTTCGGGTTTGTTCAT
>NW_019243084.1:0-1613 GCF_002742605.1 Olea europaea var. sylvestris | reverse complement strand
TGACCATTTTTTTGGAACGTGCACCTGCATATTTGAGCTGACGGCACTCGAAGAATTGAGCATAACTTTTGTGGACGGTGTCCATTTTTTGACCATAAGTACTTTTCGGAAATGTAGCGAACGTTTTGGGTTTAGCTCATGATTTTGTAATGATGTACTAGAGTTTTCTTCCTTTTTTTGAAGAATGACCACTCGCATATTTTGAACGCTTGGAGTGTCGACCTTCGAAGAAATTAGCGTAACTTTTGCAAACGGTGTCCGTTTTGGGCCCATAAGTACTTTTCGGAAATGTAGCGACCCTTTTAGACTGAACTCACCACTTCGTCGTGACGTATGAGGGATTTTGACCATTTTTGAGGAACGTGCACCTGCATATTTGGATTGACGGCATTCGAAGAATTGGGCATAACTTTTGCGGACGGTGTCCATTTTTGGACCTTACGTACTTTTCGGAAATGTAGCGACCGTTTTGGGTTTAGCTCACGATTTCGTAATGATGTACTAGAGTTTTCTTCCTTTTTTTGAAGAATGACCACTCGCATATTTTGAACGCTTGGAGTGTCGACCTTCGAAGAAATTAGCGTAACTTTTGCAAACGGTGTCCGTTTTGGGCCCATAAGTACTTTTTGGAAATGTAGCGACCGTTTTGGATTAAACTCACTATTTCATCGTGACGTATGAGGGATTTTGACCATTTTTGAGGAACGTGCACCTGCATATTTGAGCTGACGGCACTCGAAGAATTGAGCATAACTTTTGTGGACGGTGTCCGTTTTTTGACCATAAGTACTTTTTGGAAATGCAGCGAACGTTTTGGGTTTAGCTCATGATTTTGTAATGATGTACTAGAGTTTTCTTCCTTTTTTTGAAGAATGACCACTCGCATATTTTGAACGCTTGGAGTGTCGACCTTCGATGAAATTAGCGTAACTTTTGCAAACGGTGTCCGTTTTGGACCCATAAGTACTTTTCGAAAATGTAGCGACCCTTTTAGACTGAACTCACCACTTCGTCGTGACGTATGAGGGATTTTGACCATTTTTGTGGAATGTGCACCTGCATATTTGGACTGACGGCACTCGAAGAATTGAGCATAACTTTTGTGGACGGTGTCCGTTTTTGGACCATAAGTACTTTTCGGAAATGTAGCGACCGTTTTGGGTTTAGCTCAAGATTTCGTAATGATATATTAGGGTTCTCATCCTTTTTTGAAGAATGACCACTAGCATATTTTGAACGCTTGGAGTGTCGACCTTCGAAGAAATTAGCGTAACTTTTGCAAACGGTATCCGTCTTGGGCCCATAAGTACTTTTCGGACATGTAGCGACCCTTTTAGATTGGACTCACCACTTCGTCGTGACGTATGAGGGATTTTGACCATTTTTGTGGAATGTGCACCTGCATATTTGGACTGACGGCACTCGAAGAATTGAGCATAACTTTTGTGGACGGTGTCCGTTTTTTGACCATAAGTACTTTTCGGAAATGTAGCGACCGTTTTGGGTTTAGCTCAAGATTTCGTAATGATTTATTAGGGTTCTCATCCTTTTTTGAAGAATGACCACTCGCATATTTTGAACGCTTGGAGTGTCGACCTTCGAAGAAATTAGCG
>NW_019243083.1:0-1613 GCF_002742605.1 Olea europaea var. sylvestris | reverse complement strand
TGCCCCCAGCGCGGTTTTTGTTTCCGATCAACAAGTCGAATTTTAGCCAATTCCGACACAGTCGCGAAAAATGACGAAATTACTCCCGGCGAGATTTTTGTTCTCGATCAACGTATCAAATTTGAGCCCATTCCGACACAGTGGAGAAAAATGCGGAAATTGCCCCGACGCGATTTTTTATTTCAGATCAAACAGCCAAATTTCAGCCAATTCCGACAGAGTCGCGAAAAATGACGAAATTGCCCCCAGCGCGGTTTTTGTTTCCGATCAACCTGTCAAATTCGAGCCCATTCCGACACTGTCGAGAGAAATGACGAAATTGCCCCCAGCGCGGTTTTTGTTTCCGATCAACCTGTCAAATTCGAGCCCATTCCGACACTGTCGAGAGAAATGACGAAATTGCCCCCAGCGCGGTTTTTGTTTCCGATCAACCTGTCAAATTCGAGCCCATTCCGACACTGTCGAGAGAAATGACGAAATTGCCCCCAGCGCGGTTTTTGTTTCCGATCAACCTGTCAAATTCGAGCCCATTCCGACACTGTCGAGAGAAATGACGAAATTGCCCCCAGCGCGGTTTTTGTTTCCGATCAACCTGTCAAATTCGAGCCCATTCCGACACTGTCGAGAGAAATGACGAAATTGCCCCCAGCGCGGTTTTTGTTTCCGATCAACAAGTCAAATTTCAGCCAATTCCGACAGAGTCGCGAAAAATGACGAAATTGCCGCCGACGCGATTTTTATTTCCGATCAAACTGCCAAATTTCAGCAAATTCCGACACGGTCGAGAAAAATGTCGAAATTGCCCCCGGCGCGATTTTTGTTTCCGATCAACCTGTTAAATTTGAGCACATTCTGATACAGTTGAAAAAAAGAATAAATTGCCCCCGACGCGATTTTTGATTCCGATCCACCTGTCAAATTTGAGCCCATTCCGACACAGTCGAGATAAATGACGAAATTTCCCCCGACAATATTTTTGTTTCCGATCAACCTGTAAAATTTGAGCCCATTCCGACATTGTCGAGAAAAATAACGAAATTGCCCCTGTAGCGATTTTTATTTCAGATCAAACTGCCAAATTTCAGCCAATTCCGACACAGTCGCTAAAAATGACGAAATTACACCCGGCGCGGTTTTTGTTCCCGATAAACCTGTCAAATTTGAGCCCATTCCGACACAGTCGAGAAAAATGACAAAATTGCCGCCGGCGTGATTTTTATTTCCGATCAAACTGCAAAATTTCAGCCAATTCCGGCACAGTCGGGAAAAATGCTGAAATTGCCCCCGGCGCGATTTTTGTTTCCGATCGACCTGTCAAATTTGAGCCCATTCCGACACAGTCGAGAAAAATGACGAAATTGCCCCCGACGCTTTTTTTATTTCAGATCAAACTGTCAAATTTGAGCCCATTCCGACACAGTCGAGAAAAATGACGAAATTGCCGCCGACGCGATTTTTATCTCCGATCAAACTGCCAAATTTCAGCCAATTTCGACACAGTCGGGATAAATGCCGAAATTGCCCCCGACGCGATTTTTGTTTACGATCGACCTGTCAAATTTGAGCCCATTCCGACACAGTGGAGAAAAATGACGAAATTGCCCCGACGCGAT
>NW_019243082.1:977-1613 GCF_002742605.1 Olea europaea var. sylvestris | reverse complement strand
TTTTCGGAAATGTAGCGATCGTTGTGGGTTTAGTTCACGATTTCATAATGACCTATTAGGGTTTTCGTCCTTTTTTTGAAAAACGACAACTCGCATATTTTTGACGCTTGGATTTTCGAGCTTAGAAGAAATGAGCATAACTTATGCAAACGGTGTTCGTTTTGGGCCCATAAGTAATTTTCGAAAATGTAGCGACCCTTTTGGATTGAACCCACTACCTCGTCGTGACGTATGAGGGATTTTGACCATTTTTTGAAGAACGTGCCGCTGCATATTTGGATTGACGGCGTTCGAGGAATTGATCATAACTTTCGCAGACGGTGTCCGTTTTGGGGCCATAAGTAGTTTTCGGAAATGTAGCGACCGATGTGGGTTTAGCTCACGATTTCGTATGACGTATTAGGGTTTTCGTCCTTTTTTTGAAGAACGAACGCTCGCTTATTTTTAACGCTTGGATTTTTGAGCTTCGAAGAAATGAGCGTAACTTATGCAAACGGTGTCCGTTTTGGGCCCATAAGTACTTTTCGGAAATGTAGCGACCCTTTTGGATTGAACTCACAATTTCATCGTGACGTATGAGGGATTTTGACCATTTTTTGAAGAACGTGCAGCTGCATATTTGGATTGACGGCGTTC
>NW_019243082.1:0-175 GCF_002742605.1 Olea europaea var. sylvestris | reverse complement strand
TTTGAAGAACGATCGCTCGCATATTTTTCACGCTTGGATTTTCGAGCATCGAAGAAATGAGCGTAACTTATGCAAACGGTGTCTGTTTTGGTCCCATAAGTACTTTTCGAAAATGTAGCGACCCTTTTGGAATGAACTCACAACTTCATCGTGACGTATGAGGGATTTTGAGCAT
>NW_019243081.1:0-1613 GCF_002742605.1 Olea europaea var. sylvestris | reverse complement strand
AAGCCTTCCAAGTATAAAAGTGCTAATTCTTTCAGAAAATGGCGAAAATCCGTCATACGTCACGATGAAGTGGTGAGTTCAATTCAAAAGGGTCGCTACATTTCCAAAAAGTACTTTTGGGCCCAAAACGTACACCGTGTGCAAAAGTTAAGCTCACTTCTTCGTACGTCGACTATCCAAGCCTTCCAAACATAAAACTGCTCATTCTTTCCAAAAATGGCCAAAATCCCTCATACGTCACGACGAAGTAGTGAGTTCAATCCAAAACTGTTGCTACATTTCCAAAAAGTACTTATGGGGCCAAAACGGACACCGTATGCAAAAGTTACGCTCAATTCTTCGTACGCCGACTATCCAAGCCTTCCAAGTATAAAAGTGCTAATTCTTTCAGAAAATGGCGAAAATCCGTCATACGTCACGATGAAGTGGTGAGTTCAATTCAAAAGGGTCGCTACATTTCCAAAAGGTACTTATGGGGCCAAAACGGACACCGTATGCAAAAGTTACGCTCAATTCTTCGTACGCCGACTATCCAAGCCTTCCATACATAAAATTGTTCATTCTTTCGAAAAATGGCTGAAATCCCTCATATGTCACAACGACGTTGTGAGTTCAATCCAAAAGGGTCACTACATTTCCAAAAAGTACTTATGGGGCCAAAACGGACACCGTATGCAAAAGTTACGCTCAATTCTTCGTACGCCGACTATCCAAGCCTTCCATACATAAAATTGTTCATTCTTTCGAAAAATGGCTGAAATCCCTCATATGTCACAACGACGTTGTGAGTTCAATCCAAAAGGGTCACTACATTTCCAAAAAGTACTTATGGGCCCAAAGCGGACACCGTGTGCAAAAGGTACGCTCAATTCTTCGTACACCGACTATCCAAGCCTTCAAACATAAAATTGCTCTTTCTTTCAAAAAATGGCCGAAATCCGTCATACGTCACGACGAAGTGGTGAGTTCAATCCAAAAGGGTCGCTACATTTCCAAAAAGTACTTATGGGCCCAAAGCGGACACCGTGTGCAAAAGGTACGCTCAATTCTTCGTACACCGACTATCCAAGCCTTCAAACATAAAATTGCTCTTTCTTTCAAAAAATGGCCGAAATCCGTCATACGTCACGACGAAGTGGTGAGTTCAATCCAAAAGGGTCGCTACATTTCCAAAAAGTACTTATGGGCCCAAAGCGGACACCGTGTGCAAAAGGTACGCTCAATTCTTCGTACACCGACTATCCAAGCCTTCAAACATAAAATTGCTCTTTCTTTCAAAAAATGGCCGAAATCCGTCATACGTCACGACGAAGTGGTGAGTTCAATCCAAAAGGGTCGCTACATTTCCAAAAAGTACTTATGGGGCCAAAACGGACACCGTGTGCAAAAGTTTCGCTCAATTCTTCGTACGCCGACTATCCAAGCCTTCCAAATATAAAATTGCTCATTCTTTCGAAAAATGGCCGAAATCCCTTATAGGTCACGATGAAGTTGCGAGTTCAATCCAAAAGGTTCGCTACATTTCCAAAAAGTACTTATGGTGCCAAAACGGACACCGTGTGTGAAAGTTACGCTCAATTCTTCGTACGCCGACTATCCAAGCCTTCCAAACA
>NW_019243080.1:0-1613 GCF_002742605.1 Olea europaea var. sylvestris | reverse complement strand
TTTCGATCAACCTGCCAAATTTAAGCCCACTCCGGCAGAGTCGAGAAAAATGACGAAATTGCCCCCGGCGCGATTTTTGTTTCTGATCATCCAGTCAAATTTTAGCCCATTCTGACACCGTCGCGAAAAATTACGAAATTGCCCCCGGCGCGATTTTTGTTTCCGATCAACCTGTCAAATTTTTTCCCATTCCGACAGAGTCGCGAAAAATGAATAAATTGCCCCCGACGCGATTTTTATTTCCGATCAACCTGCCAAATTTAAGCCCCCTCCGACAAAGTCGAGAAAAATGACGAAATTGCCCTCGGCGCGATTATTGTTTCCGATCATCCAGTCAAATTTTAGACCATTCCGACACCTTCGTGAAAAATTACGAAATTGCCCTCGGCGCAATTTTTGTTTCCGATCAACCTGTCAAATTTTAGCCCATTCCGGCACAATCGCGAAGAGTGATGAAATTGCCCCCGACGCGATTTTTGTTTCCGATCAACCTATCAAATTTTATCCCATTCTGACACAGTCGCTAAAAATGATGAAATTGCCCCTGGCGCGGTTTTTGTTTACGATCAACCAGTCAAATTTTAGCCCATTCCGACACAGTCGCGAAAAATGATGAAATTGCCCCCGACGCGATTTTTGTTTCCGATCAACCTATCAAATTTTATCCCATTCTGACACAGTCGCTAAAAATGATGAAATTGCCCCTGGCGCGGTTTTTGTTTACGATCAACCAGTCAAATTCTAGCCCATTCCGACACAGTAAAAAAATGACGAAATTGCCCCGACACGATTTTTATTTCCGATCAACCTGCCAAATTTCAGCCCATTCCGACACAGTCGAGAAAACTGACGAAATTGCCCACGGCGCGGTTTTTGTTTCCGATCAACCAGTCAAATTTTAGCCCATTCCGACACAGTCGCGAAAAATGACGAAATTGCCCCCGGCGCGATTTTTGTTTCCGATCAACCTACCAAATTTTAGTCAATTCCGACACAGCTGCGAAAAATGACGAAATGCCCCCGGCGCGGTTTTTGTTTCCGATCAACCAGTCAAATTTTAACCCATTAAGACACAATCGCGAAAAATGATTAAATTGCCCCCGACGCGATTTTTATTTCTGATCAACTTGCCAAATTTAATCCCACTCCGACACAGTCGAGAAAAATGACGAAATTGCCCCCAGCGCGATTTTTGTTTCCGATCATCTAGTCAAATTTTAGCCCATTCTGACACCGTCGCGAAAAATGACGAAATTGCCCCCGACGCGATTTTTGTTTCCGATCAACCAATCAAATTTTAGCCTATTTCGACATCGTCGCAAAAAATGACAAAATTGCCCTCGGCGCGATTTTTGTTTCCGATCAACCTATCAAATTTTAGTCAATTTCGACACAGTTGCGAAAAATGACGAAATTACCCCCGACTCGATTTTTGTTCCCGATCAACCTGTCAAATTTTAACCCAATCCGACACAGTCGCGAAAAATGATTAAATTGCCCCCAGCACGATTTTTATTTCTGATCAACCTACCAAATTTATGCCCACTCCGACACAGTCGAGAAAAATGACGAAATTGCCCCCGGCGCGATTTTTGTTTCCGATCATCCAGTCA
>NW_019243079.1:1482-1613 GCF_002742605.1 Olea europaea var. sylvestris | reverse complement strand
AATTCGGGATTATAAATAAGAAATTCAATTAATTAATTAATTTATCCAACGATTGTTAAATTAATCAATTAACAATTTGCAGTTTTCCAATTCTCTTTTGTGTGCGACCCATTAGGTTTCCGACCACGATG
>NW_019243079.1:620-886 GCF_002742605.1 Olea europaea var. sylvestris | reverse complement strand
TAGCCACTGACACTCAGATAGTTATCCATGTGGAATCTCTTAGCGGGTCTCCAATGTTTTGTTCTATATCAAAACATCCACGTATTCGTTTAAGTATCACCACACTTTAGCTCGTGAGATCAGCTACTTACTTCACAAGTAAGAAATGCCACACGTGATGGTCTAACTGCATTAACGATATCCGTATCTCGTTATTACTTACGACCATGGTTTATTCAAGATCCAATTATATGTAATTTGTATCTCACAATCACAACTCCTTGTGA
>NW_019243079.1:0-168 GCF_002742605.1 Olea europaea var. sylvestris | reverse complement strand
GGGATCAACAATGCTAGGAACGACTCCAAGTTCATTAATGAACTTCTTGATCCATACAGCTTCCTTTGCTGCTTCAGAAGCAGTCATGTACTCGGCTTCTGTTGTTGAATCAGCGGTTGTTTCCTGTTTGGAACTTTTCCAACTAATCGCTCCATTGTTGAGAGTAAA
>NW_019243078.1:0-1613 GCF_002742605.1 Olea europaea var. sylvestris | reverse complement strand
ATCGCGCCGGGGGCAATTTCGTCATTTTTCTCGACTGTGTCGAAATGGGCTAAAATTTGACTGGTTGATCGGAATCAAAAATCCCGTCGGGGGCAATTTCGTCATTTTTCGCGACTGTGTCGGAATTGGCTAAAATTTGACTGGTTGATCGGATACGAAAACCGCGCCGGGGGCAATTTCGTCATTATTCGCGACTGTGTCGGAATTGGCTAAAATTTGACAGGTTGATCAGAAAAAAAATCGCGTCGAAAACAATTACTTCATTTTTCGCGACTGTGTCGGAAATGGCTAAAATTTGACAGGTTGATCGGAAACAAAAAACCGCGCTTGGGGCAACTTCGTCATTTTTCGCGACTGTGTCGGAATGGGCTAAAATTTGACTGATTGATCGGAAACAAAAATTGCGCCGTGGGCAATTTCGTCATTTTTCGCGGCTGTGTCGGAATGGGCTAAAATTTGACAAGTTGATCGGAAACAAAAATCGCGCCGGGGGCAATTTCGTGATTTTTCGCGACTGTGTCGGAAGGGGCTAAACTTTGACAAGTTGATCGGAAACAAAAATCGCGCCGGGGGCAATTTCGTGATTTTTCGCGACTGTGTCGGAAGTGGCTAAAATTTGACAAGTTGATCGGAAACAAAAATCGCGTCGAAGACAATTACGTCATTTTTCGCGACTGTGTCGGAACGGGCTAAAATTTGACAGGTTCATCGGAAACAAAAATTCGCGCTTGGGGCAACTTCGTCATTTTTCGCGACTGTGTAGGAATGGGCTAAAATTTGACGGGTTGATCGGAAACAATAATCGCGCCGGGGGCAATTTATTCATTTTTCTCGACTGTGTCGAAATGGGCTAAAATTTGACTGGTTGTTCGGAAACAAAAATCGTGTCGAAGACAATTTCGTCATTTTTTGCGGCTGCGCCGGAATTGGCTAAAATTTGACAGGTTGATCGGAAACAAAAATCGCTTCGAAGACAATTACGTCATTTTTCGCGACTGTGTCGAACGGGCTAAAATTTGACAGGTTGATCGGAAACAAAAAATCGCGCTTGGGCAACTTCGTCATTTTTCGCGACTGTGTCGGAATGGGCTAAAATTTGACTGATTGATCGGAAACAAAAATCGCGCCGGGGGCAATTTCGTCATTTTTTGTGGCTGTGTCGGAATGGGCTAAAATTTGACAAGTTGATCGGAAACAAAAATCGCGCCGGAGGCAATTTCGTCATTTTTCTCGACCGCGTCGAAATGGGCTAAAATTTGACTGGTTGATCGGATACAAAAACAGCGCTGGGGGCAATTTCGTGATTTTTCGCGACTGTGTCGGAAGTGGCTAAAATTTGACAAGTTGATCGGAAACAAAAATCGCGTCGAAGACAATTACGTCATTTTTCGCGACTGTGTCGGAACGGGCTAAAATTTGACAGGTTCATCGGAAACAAAAATTCGCGCTTGGGGCAACTTCGTCATTTTTCGCGACTGTGTAGGAATGGGCTAAAATTTGATTGGTTGATCGGAAATAAAAACTGAGGCAGGGGCAATTTCGTCATTTTTCACGACTGTGTAGGAATGGGCTAAAATTTGACGGGTTGATCGGAAACAAAAATCGCGCCGGGG
>NW_019243077.1:0-1613 GCF_002742605.1 Olea europaea var. sylvestris | reverse complement strand
TTTTTACTTTCTTTTAAGGTTAGCAAGACATACTTTAAAATGTACACCGAGAGGAATCGCTTTATTTGACTTAAATTTAGTATAAACGAATTAGTAGAAAGCATATAAAAGTTTATTGTGGAAAAGAAAAATCAGAAGAACCTCAAAGTAAACAAAATGAAGTAGATAGCCTTAAATACTTAGAACAAATGTTTTACTCAGTAAAAGGTGAAAACTCTATAGGAAATCAAACTAAATGATTCATTTATCTTCAGAAAATTAGGGTTTATTTTTACTTTTTTTATTTTTGAACTATTTTTTCGTTTTATAGTTATAAAATAAATACAGTTATACGTCTTAATTCATTTCATTTATAAAAGTATAAATTGTTAGCTGTATGTAAATTATTTATAGTACCCAAAAAAGGCCATATTGTGAAGCGAAAACGCATTTACATAATTAAAATATGAAGAAATTATGCCCGTAATTGTTATTTTAGCCCCTGTTTGAGCTTCAGTTTAATGTGCTCTTGGGGAAAATGTATTCTGAAATAATATTTTTTGAAAAATATGTGATTAAAAAAGAAAGAAAAATTTTAGATCTATGTGTTATATTATTTTATCAAAGAATGTATAGTTAAAAAGATAAATATGAATTTTTGGATAAAATGAAGGCCAACAGGGTCTTATTGAAAAGTTAAAAATCAGGTATTTTAAAAATATGTTACACGAGCACATCTTTAATCCCGAATTGACCACTGCAAATTCTTAAAATCTTCCTCACTTTCCCTCTCTACAATTAACACCATTAGTCGGCCTACGAACTTCGAGGTTGAGGCAACGAGGAGGATGAAGTGTTGACTGGCGATGGCTGCCCGATCGGAGAACTTGACACTCATCCTCTCTGATTGCGATACTCTCCCTCTCCTCTTAACTGTGGCGGTCGACGAACTGTGGGATGGGGTTGGGGTTGTAAGGAGGACGAGGACGAGGTTATGGTCTTGGTGATTCGTGGTGACGACCGAAGAACTTGGGGGGGTTAGGATTTTGGGGGTAGTAGGGGGTTTGGGGGTGGAAAAGGGGTTAAGGTTAAGGTTTCTACAATAAATGGGTGGAGTGCACCTGATTTTTGAAAGCAAATCTTAATACCTGATTAATGAAATCAAAAGTTAAAAACACGTGGATGTAATTTTCTCAACTGTTTCATATGTGATGTTGACCCCAAAAATTATGCCAATAAAATCTCGACCTCACCTCAAGTGTGAAGTAAGCCACATATATATATATATATATATAATGATAATGGGTCACGTAGTATTAATAGGCCGAACTCAAGTCCAATGGGAGAGTCCAATATGAGATAATTTTATAGGTATAAAAATAGTTCCCCAAACTTGAATCGTATATTTATATGCTAGTTAGACTTGAAATATAAGTTGTCAAGTAGACGAGGTCTTACATACTATCTCAGAAAGTATGAATAGCTCCAATAAGCGAAGACTTACGAACTGCCTAAAAAATATGCATCGATCTCAAATAAGTGAAGACTTACGAATTGTCTTAAGAATATAAGTCGCTCAAGTAAATGAGGACTTACAAACTGCTTCAGAAAATATCTGTGTGAGCCTGAATATG
>NW_019243076.1:0-1613 GCF_002742605.1 Olea europaea var. sylvestris | reverse complement strand
TCAGAAAGAGTGGTACCTCCAAAAGCAGCGAGAATATATGAATTAGACAGCACATCATCTACCAACGCCCAAATAGTAGTATTAACAAAACAAGTAGAGTTATTGGTGAAGTCACAAACAAAATGAGCATATGCAGTGATAGCAGATCCATCATGCGAAAACTACGGGACTAATCATCTAGCAGAAAATTGCACATCTTTGGGATTTCCGGAGGAGCAAGTCAACTTCATTCAAAATGGCTCTCAAAATTTTAATCCCTTTCCACAAACATATAACCCAGGATGGAGGCAACAACCAAATTTCAGATGGTCGAATAATCAGCAATGGAATTAGGGATGGCAATTTGAACCGTCAAAATCGAAAACCGCGGTTAACCGAACCGAATGGGACAAAAAAACCCGAACCGATGGTGCAATGGGACGGTTATGGTTTTGATTTTAATAAACCGGTTCGTGACGGTGCGGGTATGGTATTTACACCGTCGAACCGAAACCGAACCGATTACCTGCTAAAAAAAACACACACACACATACAATTGAATTGATTATTGGGCTTTACACTACTTTTCTATCTAGCTCAAAGCAAAATCTCCCCATTATATCTACCTAACTCAGCCGACCAGCCAACTTACCATTAACCCATAATAATAGCATTAGTATGACAGTATGTAAATGCAAATCCTAATCTCCACAAACCACAAACTTAAGCACGACTCCTTTTATTGTTAATTTTTTCTATTGTGTGTAGAAAATTTTACTTGTTCACCATACTCTAGAGCTTGTACAACCTTTAGCGAGAAGGAAGTTGACGAAGAGGTACATTTTTTTTATTTAAATCTTAGTTAAGACCATTCTGAATAGGTAGTATCGTTGTATTCTCTACTTACAGTTCTTATTTACTATATAGGAATCAACTTTGAGTGTTGATTTATACTAGTAAGACTTGTAGAGAAGAATGAATCAAGTAATTTTGATACACAACAATTAAGAATGAAGGAAAAGTTTAGTATTGTTATATTTATAATATTGTTTGTTAAATTTGTATTTTGTAATTGAAAATTGGGATAATGTTTGCATTTTCGTTTGGAATATTGTTTGATAATGTTTGCATTTTCGTTTGGAATATTGTGTTTTTATTTTCTTTGACTTTTTTCATAAATTGTTTTATATCAATTTGACGGATGAACTTATAAGAAATAATTTATTTTCATGGTTATTAACCGAACCGAACCGTGCTGAACCGAGATACGAACCGAACCGATTTACGTGGTTATGGTGCGGTTATGGTATGGTCAAAAAATTGGTGGTGCGGTTATGATTTTGGCCGAACCGACCCATAACCGAACCGTTGCCAACCCTAAATGGAATAGTTCAAACAATGCACAACAGGAGAAAAAATCAAGTTTGGGAGAGATGTTCAACCAGTACATGCAGAAGACAGGCAAGGTGTTCCAGTAGATTGACACTAACTTTCAGAATCAGCAAGCATCCATTAAGAAGCTGAAAACTCAAATTGATCAGATAGCTCAACAGCTTGTAGAATGCCCAGAAGAGATATTGCCAAGCAATACAATGGTCAATCCAAAAGAGCAAGTGTGAGCTATAACAACTAGA
>NW_019243075.1:35007-93253 GCF_002742605.1 Olea europaea var. sylvestris | reverse complement strand
CCCTTTTTACCATTTTGTTCGAAATCATGATTACATTTTATCTTTCAAAGCTTATTGACTTTCGTGTTTTCGTTACATATGTCCAGGAATACTCTCTTTTCACATAAATGCATGGTGTACTATCAACGTCAATCTGTTAGAAATTGTACTAGGATGACTCACGTCCAAGTCTGAGGCTATCCAACGCCTCTAATCCAATTTTTGGTCAAGTGTTAAAGTTCTACACATTTCTCTGATCATGTTAAGTCCTGACGACCGAGGCACAAATAGTCATTTTAAGACACGTGAGCATGCAATGAGACCTCTTTTGTAGCAGGCATCTCGATGGACTGCAATAATGATCAGACGGAGCTTCTGATCTACCAAGCAACCTGAAAGATTTTTCATCCACTTGGGATGTTGACTAATAATCATCATCTAATCTTTAGCCTCAGTAAATCTTCAATGAACAAGTTCCATCACCTCTACTTCATTGATTTTGGTTCTTCAACATCCATAGGCATTATAGGTCCCTCGGTAAACTTTGCAACGAAGTCTGTCAAGGCTTAACCCTTGATAGTAGTCATTGGTAGAAACTAGATCTTGAATTGACTCGATTCAATTGTCCACTTCATTGACCTTCCTAAAGCATTGCTTTCACAGAACTTGCCTCAACGAATAATTGGTTAATACCTCAATAGTATGAGCTTAAAAACATGGCCTCAATTTTCTGAAAGTATGATTAATGCGCAATTTTTTCATGTTGAGACATCTTTTCTCGACATCCTGAAGTGCTTTTCAGCCGTACAAGTACGTCACTAGTGGTCTCTGTCGAGATGGCTTAATAGATTTGCAAGATTTCTCCTTGAAGTGATTTAGACAATAGATGAGCCTGACTCATGTTCTTCTTTCACTTGATCATTTTAAAGAAATGAAGAAAATTTTCTATAACTTCAAGAAAAGCAACTGGTGATCACTATCCTTCCTATTAGGCTTTGCACATCTTTCGAATTTGGTAGAGATTCTCAATAGAGCCTTAATCTTCTCAGGATTGTCCTCGATCCCTCTTTTGTTAACCATTAATCACAAATACTTGCCCATTAAAGGATCAAACTTCATTCGATAGTGTCAGAGAATCTTGAGTGTGCTTTCAAGGTTGCTCACTTGCTTCGACATAGTAACAACATATTATCTACATGTACCTCCCCAATTTTTCCAATTGATCAGTGAAATAAAGTAGTTGCAAATTGAAATGTGAAATCAAAAACGAACTTCAGCATTTAGTTGACCAACCGCTAATAAGTAGCCCCAACATTCTTCAGTCCAAAATGCATCACTTAGTAGAAATATAGATATAAGCCTATGATGAATGAGGGATGCCCTTCGAACGATTCATGCATGGGGATCTAATTGTAATCCAAGTAAGAATCTATATAGCTTAGAATGTCGTATATCACCTTCACATCTACTAATTGATTAATGTGAGTTAGAGTAAAACTATCTTTTGGGCCAGCCTTGTTTAGATCTAAAAAGATGCATGTTTGTCATTTTTTGTTCTGGATGGACTAGGTTTTCCACCTAGATTCGACAATATGCTTCTCAAATAAAATCATTTGATATTAACTAGTCGACCTCTTCTTTCGAGGTTGCATATCTCTCTGAGTTGAGGGCCTTCGCTTTTATACGTGGGATAGACTTTAGGATAATTTTTAAGGGGTGGTACAACACATTTGAATTGATCCCCACAATATCTTCAATCGTCCATTTGAAAATAACTAAGTTCCTTTTTAGAAATTCTTTCAGTTTCCTTCCTATTTCCTTCATTTCAAACTAAGAGTATTTTGGTGCCATCGAGACTTACAAGTAGACTTCTCAGCTTTCACACCGAAGAGCCCTGCGATTATTACTCTATACCTCTCGGATTAATGTCATCATCCATGAAACTTTCCTCTACATTTACCATTTTTTACATCAACTATATATAGGTGCTTCATCCATTATGGTTTTGACCATTTCGACGTCCAAAATCATGATACAGTTAACATCGAGTCTAGAAGTGGCTTTACAAATGGAATTTAGGTCACTTTCCTGGGGTCCTTTTATTGTTGCCACTATGGCTTCAATGTGAAATTTCATGGCTAGGTGATGTATGAATGTTATGGCTTTCAACCCTTTCAGCACTGGCTTTGCTAGGACTGCATTGTACGTCAACTTCTTGTTCACTATGAGGAAGTCCAAAAACACATGAGCATTCTTAGGTGTGTTCCCCTACAATAATAGACAATTTTATCTTTTCCCTTGGTATGATACCCTTTTTAGTAAATCCATAAAATGGGTTTGAAGTAAGGTCAACCTCCATTTGATTAAAAGGAAGATCCGAAAATACTTGTAACACCCCAAGTCTAGAAATCGTAAACCTATGAATACTAACATTTATTTTAATTTAAGAAATAAATGGAGCAAAATAGATAAAATTGAATAACATAAATTAAACTGAACTAACATCATAATTTGCGGAATTTATAAAATCATTAATAGTTGTATAAAGAAAATTACATAGTCCGAAATGATTTATTTATAATAATTCAATTGAATTTCAAAAGATTTCAAATTATCTTGTTAGAGTAGAAATAGAACATTCAACTGGGACAGTATTGAAACCATCTCGCCTCAAGTAATCGCCTCGCGTTATCTAGTTCTCATCATCTGAAAATACAGTGAAATGTGGAATGAGTTGACGCTCAGTAAGGAAATATTATGCATCTAATAAATGCTAACATATGCATATACATTACTTAAAATAAATAGCTTTTCTATTATGTATCCCCTTTTCTTTTATTTCTTTAAAAATATTAATATTGACAATGTGAACTCCCTTGGTGTATTGCATAGCGGGATCAAAATGAAGTGGGCAATTTATCATTTGGAACCCAATTTGTCCTATCAGAGTACTACCAAGCGATTGATATTAATATTATCATTGAACGTTGAACATTGGTTGAGTACATAGATCTCCCAAGCCCCATTTTTCACTTACACCTTTCATGTCATAGACATACACCTCGTAATAAAAACATTCGGATTTGACTCTTAAAATTTGGAAACTTTTTATTATTTGAAATTTTATGTATGCTTATGGATGCATTAACGTACATGAATAAGTCATGAGAAACATTAATGACATAATAGTGATCAAATATCAAGTTTATATA
Source organism: Olea europaea var. sylvestris (assembly GCF_002742605.1). NCBI lineage: Eukaryota > Viridiplantae > Streptophyta > Magnoliopsida > Lamiales > Oleaceae > Olea > Olea europaea. The sequence goes on along the minus strand of NW_019243075.1, from coordinate 90,062 downwards.
ATAACAAATTTAGGTAACACATTTATACATTTAACGATATAACCTACGTATGAAGACAATAGGTGGTTTACTTTTTTGAAATTTATCGAAATAAATATTTAGAATAGCAAGTAGAGTCGTCCCAAGTCACCCATGAAGTTGATGTGCTGAAATATTAATTGATTACCATTTATTTAGAAGTTTTGACAAAAGTCGTTTTTTAATTACGAGCCTATAACATTGTTCTATTAAATTAATTTATTTAATAGTATCATTATAAAACCTTTGAAAAGTGTTAATTTACATAAAAATTTAAAAGTAACACCCGCTATTAAAGGACGTCATTAACCAAAATAAGTACAAGTTGGTTCAAAATTGTAGAAGCAATAATCCATTTTACTCTAATTCAAGAAGTTATATTCATGTGTAAAAGAAACAATTGTATATACAAACACATACATCAGATATCTATGCACATACCTATACGTATACCTATAAATATTTATTGAACATATATACACAAACACACCCCATATACATGTGTATTGACACCTTTGGGCACACACCTATCACCTTACATACACACATATATATGCACACATGCCCTCGCAGCTTTACGCCTACGAACTTACAAATCAAAGTACACTCATATCTATATACTATACATATGTACACAACCCCCGGGGCATAATCCAGTGGTGCAAAGGACAGGAGTGGGGTTATTTCATACCTTGCTGGCAGCCGCAGTGTGGAGGTTCGATTCCTGAGACATGAAATTGGACTCCTTGTAGGCGCAGTGTACATGCAGCTATTATTTCCTGACTTGTTGGAGCACATCTCGCGATTTACCTCCATCACAAAACTTTAGGGGTGGGACGGTGGGGGCCTTCAAAGTTGGGGTTCAACCTTTATACAAATGTACACACCCACCCACATAGATATATACACACACATGTTTATATAAGCAAAAGCCGGATCAGGGTATGAAGTTATCAGACAGAAGATGTCAGTCGGATCACCATTATAAGAAGAGGTTGGAAAGTAAAAGTACAGGTTCAAAGAAGTACGAAGAAATAATACACAAAAAAGGGTATCATATCTATAAGATTAATTGGCTAAGCTTTACCAGTCCAAGCCCTCAAACAGCCCTTCCCCTTACTACATTACTTAATCCCTGTTTCTTCAAGAACAAGGTTAGGACAACCTTGGCTTCTTCCTTTTCTGCAGCCAACAAAGTTGAAAAAACCACACTTAAGCTGAATTCTCCGTTGGTTTTCATTTTTCATCTCTTAATTGGAAAAATGTATGATTGAAAATAATTTAATGCACTGGAAAGAATCATCTCTTCCAATTACCCCAAAAGAAAAGGGGAAAAAAGGAATATCTTCCTGTATCAATACATCATATTAGATTGCCTAAATTATTCGTTAATCCATTTTCAATTCCATACAAAAACACACAAATTTAAAAGACTCACAGCATAACATAGTCAGCCATGCCAATATGCCTGCTGCAACTCTGAAAATGAAACACTTTACCCAAATTCCCACCACATAACAGCAATTAAGCAGCAATAGCTGTGACGACTCAAGTACAAGAGCTTCAACGAATCCTGGTGATGTTAGAAAGTCGAATGTTCTATGTGCCTCATTGTCATTGCAGATACAAGACCTCGAGATGTTCCAATTGAAACCGTGCAGACAAAATAAGGAATACTCAAAGTACATTAGTATTTTACACGTTAGGAGGAGCATTTTATAAACCAGAGAATGTTATTTCGGTTGTAGTATGTTCTTCGAAAGAACCAGTCAACCAAATGAAAATCAACAGAAAAAGCATGAAATTAAGAGAGGACTTACCGACGACCCTTGACCGTGAAAATCGGCAACCGACATTGGGCAATATCGGTGATTTGGTGAGAAAATGAGAGAGGCTGCGCAGTGGGACTACGGGCATGAGAGAGACATGGAAGATAGGTTAGGGATGTTGAGTCTCGTGAGTGATTGGCTTTTGATTGAACTTTAGAGTTTTTTTCTATGGATAATTGACACAAAACGTCCCTACTTTTCGAGTGTATTGTGGAAAACGTCCATACCTTTTATTTTTTGGTATTTTTGCCGCTATTTCCACCTTTCTTTGCATCGAATGTCATTTTCACTGTTTTTTGAATGTAAAATGATCAATATGCCCTCCTTTTTAAATAAAAGAAAAAAGAAATGAAATGAAAAAATTGCAACTATAGGCTAAACTTCTAAAAAAGTGCAAATATGCCCCACCCCGGAAATTTCACCTTTTTCCCACACCTCACCCCCACACCACCGCCACTTGCCGGCCAATTTCAGCCACCTTTCGATCAGCTTGGCCATTGGACCAACATACCAACTTGAAACCCTCACTTTCCTCTTCACAACCCACCCAACCACTGGCCGAAAATCTAAAAAAATTGATTGAAAAATCGCACCAAAATAGGCTGTCCATGCAACTTCAACAACAAAATCAACTCCATTTTTCGGTGCCGACGTCATGATCGACTACGGCGGACCACCCCTCCTAGCACCACCTCTTCAAGATGAACCTAATGAACCTATGGGTCATCGTTAATTTTGGCCAGAAATTGTAGAAACAGCCTCGACAGTTCGTACACGAAGAAACCCGACTGATCCCCTTTCGATTGATAATGCTATAGAGCTTCAATTCACCAATTCTAACATGTAATCGTCAACTAATGTTGTCACAACTATGGGTCCTCCATCAATTGCATCAATTCATCAATCAAACGATTAATTTTCAAGATTGAAGTCAAGAACTACTGGCCGAACGCAAACTCCGATTTTCTAGTTGTAGATTTTGATTTTTAGCTTTGTTTGATGATATGAAGACATATATATGAGTGCAATGAGGAGCATAATTGACTTGGAGGTTGGGTATGCCATGGATGTCGTTGGAAATGGGGTTTTCAGCCTAGCTAATTTTGGCGTAATTTTCTGACCGATTCCTTTAGATTTTCGACTAGTGGTTGGATAGGTTGTGAAGAGGGAAGTGGGAGCTTCAAGTTGGTATATTGGTCCGGATGTCAAGCTGAACGGAAGATGGTTGAAAATGGCCGGCAAGTGGTGATGGCATGGGGGTGAGGTGTAGGAAAAAGGTGAAGTTTTTTTTTTGGAGGGGGGGGTCATTTGCACTTTTTTAGAAGTTTCGCCCATAGTTGCAATTTTTTCTTTCTTTTCTTTTTTCTTTTATTTAAAGAGGAGGGCATATTGGTCATTTTACAATCAAAAAAAGTGAGAAGGACATTCGACGTAAAGAAATGTGGAAATAGGGGCAAAAATGTCAAAAAATGAAAGGTAGGGACGTTTTCCACAATACACTCGAAAGGTAGGAACGTTTTGTGCCGATTAGCCTTTTTTTATCTTTAAACTAAGTGGGCTGGGTCGGGTCGGGTGATTTTAATGTTTTTGAAACCTTTATTGAATGTTGCAAAAAGGTGAACTTTTTGCAATGGTCAAACGTTGCGAAAGACGACATTAACAACATCCATTTACAAAAAGGTGAACTTATTAAAATGTTGCGATAGACTCCTTTTGGCAACACTTAACTACCAAATGTTGCCTTTTATAGGTTACAAATGATGATTTTTCGTGTAGTGAAGCATGGAAGAGTATATAAAAATGTTCATCTGTTTAAGTAATTATGTAATGGTTTCACATCGTATTACATCAATCTAACTTTAAATTATCAAAATTATTAAAACGCGGTATTTAAAAAATAGCAAAACTTAATATCTTAAAGAGTAGTGTCTAATTTATTTCTTAAAAAGAGGTGGAAGATGAAACAAGTACTTCTGAGTGGTCGCAATTTAGTTTGGGTTGATTTTGACTCCAACACAAAATCAAAATCAAATTAGTCGATTGGAGCGAATTTCAACCCAAACTAACACACACTCTCTCTTAAATCGAATCGAACCAAACCAAACTGATTCGGCTCGGTTAGTTGGTTTGGACTTCTAGTCCAAATTGAATTTAAAATTTTTTTATTTTTGAGTTTTGGTCCCACTTAGATTACAAGAACTAAAATAACCAAATAATTTTATATTATAAAAACTATTGACCAACAACTAAAATCAAGTTAATAGAGACGGATCAACAAAAAACTTATGAAGTTTGTTTTTTATATATATTATGTCGTCTGACAACCTGAGTATGGAAAAAATGCTAATTATAACATAATGAGCTAATGAAAGGAAAATTTCAGTGCTATTACTTATCAGCAATATCATAGATCGAAGAGAATCGAGATATAGTTATGAGAGTATGGCTTATCTTTTGATTTTTATTTTTCTTAAATTAAAAGATGGTAAACATGTAAATGTGTTTTATTGATTTGGTTAACCAACGGTTTGAGACTTCAAACCATGACTAAACCGACCTACCTTGGTTTTGTTTAAAGGAAAATCAAACCAAACCAATTATTTGTGTCTAACCGACGGTTCGGTTCGGTTCAGTTTGATTGGTTTGGTTTGTATTTCAATTTTTTGCCCAAGTCTACTTTTGAGTAGAACTGAACAATGAAATCATCAGACTGTAAAATCGAATCGAAACCATTTTTTTGAAATTGTTGGTTTGGTTTCATGTGAATCCGTCAATGTTTTGGTTTTAAATCGAACCAAATCACTTATAAGAGGTTTGGTTTAGCTTTCAATCTTTGCAAATCATTTCAAAGTGTCAAACCATTTACACAAAAATATATAAATAAATAAAATTTTGAAAATAAATTATTCGAAATTTTATTTAACCCAATTAAAACTTAACATATTTAAGTTAAAAAGATATATTCATATTAGACATAATTCAATTAAACTCAAATCGACAATTATACATCTCAATTAATTAATTAAATTATATCCAAATATCCACCAGTCATCACACCTGCGAACATAAAACCCTCAAATTGAGTAGAGAGTTGAACAACTATTGCTAAATCCTATTCATCGATCCTTCATTACAATTGAGCATGCAATTAAATTTAGATTTTAATTCAACCTTGCACATTTCATTTCCTTTTACGAATAATTTTCTCAAATTTTGCCTAAATTCAAGTCAGGTTATTCAAATTCTATTATTTTTTGGTAATTTTTTCTATGTTTTTATTGGTAGTTATATCATTTTATTCTAGTAATTGTCAGGCTCCTTTAAAGTAATTCGCCAATATTTGATTAGAATAGAAACATCGGATGATTCATAAAAAATCATAGTAGCTAGGTTGTATTATATTTGAATCTTTTCATTCATTTTCTTTTGTTAGTTATTTTATATCATTCATCTATAATCAATGAATTTATGTCCTTTATTTTTATATTTATTAAGAGAATTTATTGTGTATTAAAATTGCAGATGGACGCCATGAGTATCAATTAAGAGTTTAAAATATTTATATCATGTTGTTGCATTATAATGACTATAATCATATAACTTTGATTTGCAGCTTTTTTAATTATACAATTTATGTTTTAATATGAAATTTTAGATTAATATTTATGATTTAACTTATTACATATATATATATACCGAACCAAATCGAAAAAATAATTTGGATTGGTTTTGTTTAGAATTCGAAGTGGTTTGGTTTGGTCTGGAATGGTAATATTCCAAACCACTTTAAATAGTTCAGTTTGAAAATCTGTCTTAAACCGTCCAAATCGAACCATGCTCGCCCCTACTTTTGAAATTGGAACGTGTTTATGACCTTCTTCATTTATAGAGTATCACTAATATAATTGAATCTCTACAAGGATAATTTGTATCGATTAACTTATTCAAATTTCAATTACATTTATATAAGTATGATGTCTATTAATTAGCTAATTACACATCTAAATTAAAATGCTACCATCCAGGTCAAAATTCTATTTTCCTTTATTATTTATTGAGCAATTAAATTAATTAAATTTTTACTATTATATTATTATTACTAACTTCAAACTAAATAAATTTATAAACATATCGAATTAAAATTAATAGGCACGTCGATCAAACAGGGCGTTCGTGGCACATTTCACTATAAAAAATAAGATTAGTCGCGATGAAGATAATTATATTGATTAAGTAGTCAATGCAAAATTAATACATAATCTAAATAGACGTAAAAATCATGATAAAAAATGAGTAAGCGGCATTATAAATTCCTATTCCCTTGAAACAAATTCCATCCTAGAAATTAAAACATACCAAATAAACACGGCTATTTAGTCTGTATCTCATCTTCGCATTCCCAAGTTGCTTCTTCCATTGCATGATTGATCCAAAGTATTTTCTCTAGCTATATCCTCTTTCCTCTAAGTTCCTTTTCGAATCTCTAATATCTTGATTGTTAATTTTCAAATGTTAAATCCTCACAGAGATCCAGGGATCCATAACATAGGACGTGAGATTAGTTTGAAATGTATTTCATCAACATAGAAATGTGGAACACATTATGCAACCCAGACAACACAATCACCTATCTTGTCGAGTATCTTAAAGTTCCAACAAAACAATGACCCAACTTCACTTTTTCCTAAATCTCATTACACCCTCTATAAGTACCACCTTTAAAAAGACCATTTTGCCAGTAAAAATGTTAAAGATTCCCTTTGTTTTCAGCATTTTTTGGTTACTTTGAGCTACCTTATTTGTTATTGGATTTTCTCAACAATCTTAGTCGTTGTTGGACAATTTGATGCGAACCATCGTAGCAACACTGGCTACGAAATCCACAACTAAATTGAAACTGAACCCAAGAAAGCCAAATAAACAAGGTTTTAAATTTGAATCAAGCACCCAATAATCAATTGATATGTCGACCTCTTGATTACAAGATTCAAGAATCTCACTAGGTAGTTTTGAACACCACAAGAATTCGATTCTTGATAAGTTCAATAAACTATTCAACGATAAACAAAGGATGTGGAAGCAAATTGCCTCTCGAGAAATCTTTTAATTAATCATATCAGAAGTCTCCTTTTAAATGTGAATAATGAACCTATTTATACAAAAATCTAAAAACCTAGTTCAAAACAGAAAACAAGCTTAAAAGATTAGAAAAATATCATAAAAATAGAGTTTTGATGTAATTAGAAAACTTTCTCAAAAAAAGGAAAAATTTGCCTCTGACTCGAACTATGCAACTTCATAGTTCATTCTTTGAACTTCAATTTTTATTCTGTAATAGGGTATGCGGTCGCATGGATTTTAAGCACCCAATTTATAGCCCTTGCTACCAACTATGGCAAGAAATGGAACAGTCCATCACCTCTAGGGTATAGTTTGGACCTCCTTTGAGTTCGTATCTGCCTTTTTCGTATGTACACCCAATCACCATCACATGGATCAAGGAGTACATGTCTCGATGGCTTCATTTTGCAATTTTGAGATGCTTCAAGAACAATCTCCTTTGGTAAGTCATCGTGCATCCTCTCTTGCCTAGGTACTCGTAGCAATGACACAGCATATGGATTTATGTTGCCTTTCAGATCATCTTTGTCATTCAACCCCTGCGTATAAATCCCTTCCATTGCCTTTGTAACTCCTTTGTCTCCTCAAGGATCACAAAATCAACCTCCATCAATACAAAGATATCCAAACAAGGGTAGGGTTGGTTAGCTTCATCCATAGGTTGATGCTGAATACCCAGATTGTATGGCATCTCAATAGGCTTATTCTCATGTACCAAGTCTTCAAAACCCTGTAAGAGAGAAATAGCCAAACTAGAGAGAGAATTGTTCATTCTCACTAATGCCCTCTCCAACTCACTCTCTTTTTCATGTAAGCTCACTTTTGACTTTTCTTTTCTTTGTGAAGACTCTCTTTGTTTTTCTTCTTGTGGCTTCACTTTTCATTTAGCCACCTCTTCACTCTCTATTTCTTTTTCACTCTCTTGTGGTTCTTATCCCCTTTTTTCACAATTAGCGACCTCATAGTTTTCTCTCTTGGTCTCTTGTTGTGAAAGATCTATCTCGCTCTTTTCTCTTTCTCACCTTTTACTTTGAGTTGATCTTCATACGCTTGTTGTGGTGTCTACGACACAAGAATAATAGGTTTCCTATCCTTATTAAAGCTGCACCTATTTTTTATTCCATCTTATTCCGCCTTCCTATCATGCTGCTACGACCTTCCTAACAAATGTGCCAAGCATGCATAGGAACTACATCACATAATACTTCATCTTGGTACCTCCCAAGTGAGAAACTTATCAACACTTGCCTACATACCCTAACCTCTCCACATTTATTTAACCATCGTAAGTTATAAGGTTTAGGATGTTTGGTTGTAATCAATCCTAACTTCTCAACAAGCATAGTATTAGCAAGATAAAGACAACTACATCCATCAATAATCAAATCACATACCTTGATGTTGACTTGGCATCCCGTTTGAAAGATCTTCTCCTGTGACTGCTCCATATCATCCACTTTGATTGGTGTATGGATAGCACGCATTACAATATGTATTTCTACCGTGATCAAGTTCTCAACTCCATAGCATTTGTTAGATTTGGTGTTGGCTATTCTGTGAACAAAAGGGTAAATTGTAAATGTTCAAAAGTTTGGGGTCAATTTGTTAATAGTTAAAGGATAGGGGTCATTGTGTACATGTGTAAAAGATGAGGGACTCAGTTGCAATTTTGACAAAATGTGCTAGGGTTTAAGCTATGAAGTAGGGCAAGATGTGTCGTTGAAGTTTCACTAGTTGCTCGCCAAGTGGTCGCTCGAGCGACAAAAACAGAATGGTTGTCGTTCACATCTCGCCCCCACTTCGCTCGAGTGAAATAACGTCGCTCGCTTTTCGCTCAAGCGACAGTGTTATCCATAAAACTCTATTTTTTTCGACATTTTGAACCCAACCAAAATATCAAAATACACGATATATAAGGAAAATTGCGCCGATTTTTGGTTGTGCTCTCAAGGGATTGAAATTGATGAAAACTCTCCTACACTTTGATTCTCTCATTCAACCCCATATTTGATTTGAGCAATTACATGAAAAATATCAAATCAACATTCACCAAACACCACAGGACAACCTTCTAGAGTCTTTGTTGATTCTTGGAGATCGAGGAAGGGGATCGGAGTCCTGATCATTAGAGAATAGGCGGTTCTCTTGAATCCACAGGAGATAGACAAAATCAAGAGCCGAAAATTGGTGTAACACGCAATCCAGGAGAGCTAGGTGCGGGGAGTTGGTGCAGGATCACGCATTCCAGGAAGGCTTTGAGGAAACTATGGTCAGGATGTCAGAAAAACTAGTGTAGGTTGAGTCTGGCTGATTGTAAGTTTCATTTTCGTTTATAGTGGATTCCTACTGATTTGGGCCCGAAGTTTGACCCACATTGGGGTTTCTCCGTCATCAAACAATTGTGTTATTTATCTTTCTGAAATTAATTTATGACCGGTATTCAAATATAGGATGGTAAAGCAAGTGAATTGATCTGGACAAATTAATTTTTGTGACGTCTTGCAATTATTAATTGATTGAAAAATAAAATTCCGCATAAACACCTATTCATCCCTCTCTTGGTGTTGATTGGGTTGAACTACGTTATTTCAGCATTTTCTCTATACTTCCTTTCACGCCCGTCACTCCTATCAACACCATCTCCTACAAGATTGCCACCCCTTCTTTCATGCCTAACTTCTCTACACCTCATTCTCCGTATTTCAGCCTCAACTAATACATCCTCATCTATGTTACTACCATCAACATATACATCACGGAACTCCACCCCTAGTCTTCTTCCTATCTTGCCTCTTTGCATTAGGTATTTCTATACGCTGCCTCCTTTGAAGGTTAGCAACCGTTGTGTCAAACTTGTACAGTCTGTCTCTAATATCCCCAAACATTCTTTCAAACCGTCGTATCACCTCTTCTGACTTGTTGATTTGATTTTCAATCCTGCTTGAGGTTGAATCTGCCCTATCATCCTAAAGCTAAAATAATTTATGCCTCACATATATTTTTCTCTCATGTATCACTCAAATTTTGGCTTTTACCCTCTATTGATCTCACTCATGTGCTCCAAAGAACAATCTCAAACTCACCCAAAAATTATTATCGTAGAATTCAAGCCGGATGTGAGTGAGAATTGTGACTTTAAAAGGACTCGAAAGAATTTTTAGATAAAATTTTGAGTGGAAACTATTTTAATTCAAGAAACTAGTTCTTGAATTTTGGATTGGACCAGAAAAAGAAATTTGACTCTGGTAGAATTATAGTATTCTGATAATTTCTCTAATAAATAAAATCAATAATAATTTTTTTTCTCCCTCCTTTTTTTTTGGCCTTTTTAGTTTTTGATGGAAAACTTAATTACGATAGCAACAAAACAAATGGAAGTTGATTTGAATGCTAAATGAGCCCAAAAACAACCTTTGAAAATTTTGACGGGATTTGTATGGATCAAAGACTCAAAACAATTTAAAAACACGAAGAACAATAAAAAAAAACAGAGACTCAACATAAATAAAGAGGGATATAACCTTGATTTTGGAGCCCAAGCTTTGATATCAATTGATGCGAACCAGCGTAGCAACGGTGGCTACGAAACCCATAATTAGATTAAAACCAAACCTAAGAAAGCCAAATAAACATGGTTTTAGATTTGACCTAGAAATATTGAGTCAAGCAACCAACAATCAATTAATATATCGACCTCTTGATTACAAGATTCGAGAATCTCACTCGGTAGTTTTAAACATCAAAAGAATTCGATTCTTGATAAGTTCAATAAACTATTCAACGAAGAACAAAGGATGTGGAAACAAATTGCCTCTTGAGAAATCTCTCAATTGATCATATCAAAAGTCTTCTTTTACGATGAGAATAATGAACCTATTTATAGGAAAATCTAAAAACCTAGTTTAAAATGAAAAACAAGTTTAAAAGATTGCAAAAATATCATAAAAATAGAGTTTTGATGTAATTAGGAAACTTTCGCGAAAAAGGAAAAATTTGCCTCGGACTCGAACTATGCAGTCACATAGTTATAAGTCATGTGGTCTCGTAGTTCATTCTTCGAACTTCAATTTTGGTTCTACTATAGGGTATGCGGTCCCATGGATTTTAAGCTATGCGATTTCATAACTTTATTTTTGGAACCCTTTTTTTTATGTAGAATTTCGTGATGATTCCGGATTATACTCATGGGCAAAAATTCGACTCTCGAGCTGAAAGTTATGCCCCTTTTTTAATCCATGCTACTCGTTTTTCTATATATCTTCCAAAACTTGAGTCCAATGCACCAAATATGATTTTATCTTCATGACCAATATGTAAGTTGTATATGTCATGTGTATAAAGGTACCTACAGTATTTTGTATGCGACGAGGCTCTTGCCTCACCCAAAATTGATGCGACTCCATCATTTTGTGATATCTCTAGATTAACATCATTTATCTCGATCCCTTGATGATTATACCACAACTGAGAAGAGATTGAGGCCCTTTGATTTGGCATCGAAGCCTTCCTTCTATACATTATTTGACCATACCTATATCATGTATCTTCTAATCTTCTGATTTCTTGATCATGGATCTCCTATTTGATTAAATTGACTAATTCATCATATGTTATAGGGCCCAATTGTGAACTTCTCTACAAAACAGAGTTGTCTTGTTTAAATTAGACCTTAAAGCCTTAAAAGTCGTATTTTGTGGAACACCTTCCACATGAATTATTTCTTGGATGAAACAACTAAGATAACTCTTAAGTCTTAAAAGGTTCTATGGGCTTTATCTGATATCATGAATCCTTCATTTTTAGTCATTTGTATGACTTGACATTTTTTGTCATTTATTTGTAATTTATGATTAAATTTCGGTTTCTAAAGCTTATTGATTTTTAATATTCTTGATGTGTTTAGGATTACTCTATTTTTATGTAAAGGCGTGATGAACTAACATCAACATTGATTTATTAAAATTTCGTTGAGATGAGTCTCGTCTAAGTTCAAGGCAATCAGAGGCCTCAAATCTTTTATTAATCAATTTTTAAAGTTCCATTTCTTTGTTTAAATGAGCCTTGATGATTGAGGCATAAATGTTAATTCTAAGACACGTGGGCATGCGATGAGACCCATTTTTCGTACCAAATGTAATATCAAAGTGGAATGTAATAATTTTTGGATTTGACAAATGTTGGAATGCCGAAGTAGAATTATCCAAAAAATAAATAAATAAATAAAATAAAATTTAAAAAAAAATTAATTCAATAAATAAGATTGTCCAAATGTTCAATTTTATGTTATATAAAAAATAAAGACTTCAAATTTTTACCTAAATTCGATGGTCAATTCTTGAATTAATTTTGAATCACGAACTTTCAGCTTTTAATTACAAGGATTTGATGTTTCAAACCTCTAAGTTTTTTATGGTATTCTCTAAAGTCAAGACTAAACCTGTGCGTAAGTACATTCTTTTAATTAAATCAAGAAATTAATTTTTGAATTGGACGAATGATAAAAGTGAGAAAAATAATTTTTTTGCGATTTTCCTCTCTCCAAATTTGAATACTATGAAATTATGAATTATGATTTTTGTAAGATTTCTATTCAATCCCATAGGATGTCTATGTTCCATCTAATTTCTATTTATAGATATAATAATTCCGATCCTTGTATAATAATAATAATTTCACATTCAAATAAGAGTTCTAATAAAAATTCAAGTAGGAGTTTTAATTAAAATCCAAATTCAATTAGTTTACATTTAATTACATGTGTAGTCCTAGAACAACAACTACAATTATAATTAAGTTTATAACTTTTATAGTGATTAGAACTAAGTACAAAACTTATTTGTAATTACAATTAAGTGCAATACTATTATAATTATTGTAATTAAGTTCCAATACTTTATAGAGCTACCACAAAGACCTAATTGGACGTATATTATCCAAACTCCAATAATTAGGTCTTGTCTAGTCGACTATAGACCACCTAATTTAGATGGTGTTTGTGAGCCATTTTTATGTAAAAATACATTTTGGAATAGTAAATTGATGGAAAATGTGTGGTTGAAAAATAAGGAATTTTTTTATTTACGTGTAAAATTAACTTAATGAAGAATGTGTGATTGAAAAGAAGATAGAAAAATGCAATTTTAAAAAATGGGTACCAAACGAGGTCCTAATTATTAGTCTTTGCTTTTTTCATTAAAGACAAAAGACTGAATTCTTGAAATATATAAAATCATGGAAGCCAATAAATCTATAATACTTTCCTCTGACCTACTGTATATGTATTTTATCGCTGCGCGAGATTCGATAATTATGTACGAGTATAAATGACCGCTTTGTCCTAATTATTTTCATTAATTTAAGTTTTATTTTTTTTTCAAATGGTCCTGTGAACTAATCACAAATGGAGAATTATAGTCGTCGCTAAACACTAAGGGCCTGTTTGATTGGCCAAGAATTCCATGGAAAGCGAAAATTTCCATCTTTTACATTGTTTGATTTCATTTTTTTAAATCATGGAAATGGTTTTCCAAGTTCCCCCAACGTGCCATCTTTCCTTCTTTTTAAGGAATTCCAATTCTTATAGGTTTGGTCAGAATTGGAATTTCAGACAACATTTATTTTTTATTTTTATAGCAATGAGAACAAATTCTATGCTTAATTGTAAAAAAATATTTTCTTTTAATTGATAATTTCTATATAAAACAAGGTTAAACAAACACCAAAAGATAGATATTTTTCTTGACTTTTTTTGACAACGAAAACAAATTCTATCCCTAATATCAGTAAATTTTATTCTTTCAATTGACAATTTTCATATAAAACAAAGCCAAATGAACACAAAAAATACTTTTATTTCAACATTTTTCACATGAAAAATTATATCAATCAAATACAATAATTTACAATTTCTAGGAAAACAATTTCTAGGCAATTCAATTCCCTGAAATTCGTTTTCTTTCTATCCAAATTTCATCTTTATAATCAAATGGACCATAAGCTCAGACTTTAACCTGTCAATAGAAAATAATAAAGTAGTCACTCTATCCAATTTTCAGGGTGATGATTCTCAACACAAATTCATGTTCTCTACTTCGCTCATTTTCAAGTTCTCAACTCATCGAGATATAGACCAATCAAATTGATCTTACACATTGATAAATCAAAAAACTATTAAAATCACGAAAAGATATACATAACACTGTCAAAGGATTTAAACAAAATATACAATGGTGAAGTAAAATTTAATCCTCCGTATGGTCGTACTATAGGGCTAAATTCTGTATGTGCTATGTTGAGTACACTCTAAATGCATTAAGGTCATCTTTAACTATTTTTATGATAATGAAATATCACAAATCCGAATAATGAATCGGTCATTACTACAAACTTTCAGTACAAACTGCCAACTTTTATACATTGGTTGTGAACAAATTATTTATGATCAAAATATAAGTTGTGTCATATTGTACTTCTCAACGCAAGTGTCAAACTTATATTATTACAAGTGATCATAGGTACTTTAATTCGCACATTCAATAATAATAAATACAATAAATAAATATTCAATAATAATAAATACAATAAATAAATAAAATCACAATTTATTTATTATAACTTAGAATTTTATCATAGCAAAATATACTATATAGACACACAATCTAACAACAAACATTATAATTGTATTGTGACGGCTGTTTCATTTTGTAGTGTGGTTGGTTATAGGGCCGGGAAAGGAATAAAATATCTCAATTCATTGTCTAGTTTAGATATTTATTTTTGTACTATCATATCTATAATTAATATATTAATTATCACATTAAGTAAGAATTATTTTTTGGATGATTATAGCCCTATTACAATTTAAACATTTCAATAATATCCAAATTTTCGTTTTTCAATATGTATTTAATTTATAGACTGTAACAACTTTTTGTTCATGCATGTATTCCCTATAATCAATTTTCAATTAGTTAGTATCCACATTCAATTAATTAGTATTAGTTATCATTTCACATTCAAATTCACGTCCATGTCCCTATTATTAATTCTCAATTAATTAATATTCACATTCATATAATTAATATTAATTAAAATTTTACATTTAAGAGTGTAGTTCATTATTCACGTCTATGTATGTTAATCACCATATATTTTAACTTACTTGAAAATTAAATTATATTCATTTAGTATAAATGATTTAATGTTCATTTTCATGTATATATATTCGTCGATATTAATTCTAAATTAACGAAAATTCACATTAATTCATGTATTGTATTTGCCATTCATCTTTATTTATGCATTCAGTTGTAAATCTCATACTCACTTTTAAATGCATTTTACTATTTACTTGCATGTATAATAATTACCCTTTTATTTTCGGCTGTTTGCATTTATCCAATATTTAGACGGCCTTGTCTCCGTTTACCTTATGGGGCCGGTCGAGTGCGAGGTTTTGCCATCCGTTAAAGGTTGGGGATTTCATTGCACTTTCTGAAAAGGCTCGAGAACCTGCTACAAATTCCCCTTTATTTGGACCTTCTTCTTCTAATTTTTTTTATTTTTTATTTTTTATTTTTTATTTTGCGTGTTCTTAGGAGTTTTATATTTTTATTTTATATTTTATTTTTGGTGTTCTTAGGAGTATTTAACAGAAAATTACTAGATCTGGCGACTTCTGATACGTAACACGACTTAAGTTGAATTCAGGACAAGACTACCTGATTACAGTGCAGAACTCTATTTTCCAGCCATGAATTCCCTGTCTATACTCCGGTAGTCTCCCTCTCTCTCCCCCCTTCCCTGCCCACTTCCTTCGGAGTGTTCTTTGTTTGAATTTTATGCATATTAAACTGAAAACATGGTGTATTTATTGAAGCAGTGGCCCGTCAATTGCACGAGCTTTGGGTTTAATCAAAGCTTCGAATTCCATTCCCCATAATACAGCTTTTTCTTTCTCTCCTCGTCCTCTTGAATGCCGCAGGTACAGATATTAGTTTACATTGGCCTATAGTTGCTTGTACCCCTTATGCACATTTTGTACCTTTTCATTTCTTAATGTTTAAGTGCTTTATGCCCAGAAATTTAAATTTTTGTGTTGCTGTGTTTCCTTTTAACCAAATAATATTAGCTTGGATTGGAAGCAGAAAATAGAAAAGAAATAGCTTGGACACACTTTGCACAAGTATGTATGTATAGTGGCTTGAAATTGAATTGAATTGGGGGAAATCTGGCATTTTCAAGGAATAGCTCGGTTTTGGAAGTAAAGAATCACTCTCGTGGCCCATAGAAGCTATAAAAATACTGTAGAAATATGGAAAGATATCAAATGAGTCAATAAATTATATTCGAAGAATTATAAGCAAACGCATTGTAAGACTAAAAGCATCTCTCTTCATGTTTACACTTGGGGTCTTGTTTGGTTCAGGGAATCACCTAGAACAGAAAACATCATGTTTACCAGTGACTTTTGTCTTATAAGAGCTATTGATTTTAAAATGGATTTGTTATAATTGATATTGAGTGCTTCAGACAGTGTTGCAGTAGGTCTTTTCTTGTAACTTGTAAGGTGTCAAATGCTCCATGATTGAAATATTAATGTGCTCCTAAACACATATCTATCATTGACTCTGGAGATTGTATTATCCCATGCAAAAATATTTAGACAACAGGCAACATGCTCATGCCGTAATGCTTCTTACAATTTAATCTATCAGTCTCTATGTCCATCAAAATAGATGGTCTTATTAGTAAATATTTCAGTATGCATTGTAAATAGTGAATTGGATAAGCACCTTCTAAGCTCAACTCTAAATGGCTCCACAAGCTCTACAGAAGACTACATAACGTCTATTGAATGAGCAACAGTAGCTTGCTTAGTTAGTAGCTTGCCTCGAGGAGTATAGAACACTTATTTTCCTTTTATAAATAGAATTCATGACTAGTGATGCACTGTGTATTGTAAGCAAGATCTCTTCATTGTCAGTATGGTAAATCAAGTATTAATAAATCAATGACATTGTGCGCATAAACTCTGACTCAATCTGAGATTGTTTTTGAGGATTTTGGATATGTAGAAGAGGTTCAATGAAAGTGTTGCAATTACCTCTCTTGTGTCACTGCACATTGAGATGGGAGATATTGACAAAGATGGTACCAGCATGACCATTGGCAGTGCAGACAATAAGCTTCTCCACTAGCTAGTTATGAGATAGTGGAAATTGACTCTGATGGAATCAATGGAAGGCTTCCAAGAGTGAATTAAAATTAGGGAAAACAGAACACAAGTAGCAGCAGCAAAAATAGCAACAAAGGAGTAGATAACCACTGCAAGATGAAGAATCAAGGAAGAAGAGAAGCAAGAAAGGGGGAGAAGACTGGAGAGAATGGAGGGAGAAGCAGGAGAGGAAAACATTGGCAACAAACCACGCACAATTCTAATTCATCAATGCTTTAAATAGAAAAATAAACTTAAAGACAAAGGTTTTGGCCAGTCCATTAATACAAGCCCAACTAGATAAAGTAAAAAAATCCAATAATAACAAAAGGATGTTTGCATCAATTCTTCCGAGGTGGAAGATAAACTCGACTCCGTCGAGTAGACAAATCACAGCCGACCATAGTCGAGCTCCCAACCATAAGCAAGGTGGATGAACTCATGCCACGGGGAGGATCTTTTTTAAGAACCAAATATCAAAACCCCATGATTGATACTTGATAGCAATGAAAATTGTAGTTTATCCCCAAGAATATAATCCAACTAAGAGTGATCTCTCCTTTTTATCAAATACCGATATTGAACTCCAAATATCATCTCCAAAACCTTCAAGTGGTTGTGCATAATGTGGAGCATAAGAAGGTAGCATCGAAGACTGGCCTCACGAGACTTTTTCAGTCAAACAATGCCTTAATCGCGTTCACCACCAGCATCCATTAGCCGGCCACCCAATAAACCGCAACAACACCGATCGATAGTTGTACTCACCTATCTATACCTCAACTTCATATATCACCCCATTATCTTTCTTTAATCCGTCAATCGACTGTGCAACACCATCATCATTACTGGTTGCCAATACACCGCAGTTGCCTAATTCTTCCAAAAATTGATTGTTTGTTTCACTTCCTAGTGGCCGCTTCAACAACTGTTCGGCCTCTACTCTATTGGAAAGAAATGGAGATATAAACATCAACCCAATATGGCTAAAAGGCCAATACCCACCACCCAAAATTCATGTAGCCCACTACCCAAAATTCATTTGGTCCTTTTAAGTTTGGTTTTATGTATCATAGCTCCTTTTTGTAATTTTAAGCGGGTTTTGTTTGTTTGCTTATTAGATAGAAAAAAAAAAAAAAAAAAAAAAAAAAGGGGAAAAAAATTAAAAAAAAAATAAAAAAAAAAAAAAAAAAAAAAAGAATACAAACCCTACCTTCTTCTTCACCATCTTCATTCCATCATCAGCAAGGAAAAGCTATTGATCAATCTTAAAGGTGAGCTACTAGAAAAATTATCTTTTCATGTCATAGTTTACTACATTAAATGTTTAGTACAACATGGTATATTTAATTGAACATTTTAATCTCTTATTCATTGATGTGTTTTATTTTTGATATATTTTTTAAGGGAAAAAATACCAATATCCTCTAGAAAATGTGAAGGATTCTATATTTAACGAAGCATTAAGTTATTCCTTCTTTATTTGTGGGAAGATATTGTTATGTTGTAGGTGAGAATTGATTATCACCATTAATATTTTCAATAATATTTTTCAAACAATCAAACACATGTTTTTAAGCTTTTCCAAAAATTATGGCAGTTCAACTGTCGAACAAAAAAAAAAAAAAAAAAATTTTTTTTTTTTTTTTTTTTTTTTTTTTTTTTTTTTTTTTTTTTTTTTTTTTTTTTTTTTTTTTTTAAAAAAAAAAAAAAAAAAAAAAAAAAAACAATGGGGAAAAAATCTAAATAAAAATTGAAAAAAATAAAATAAAATGAATTTCATAAAATCATTTGCATGTAATATTTTTTTACTTCAATTAATTGATAGTCACTAAGAAAATTCAGTTGTCGCTTTGCCAAGCTTTGCTAGCTTGAAAATCGCAATTGGGGCATTATTTGACTCTTTTAAGTTTTGTGAGGCCAGTTTTCGATGTTAGCTTCTCGTGCTCCTCATTATGCACCACCATGGTAAGATTTTGGAGGTGAGTTTCATGTGTTTTTACTACTTAAAGTTTAGTATTGGTATTTGATATAAAGGAGAGATCATCCCCTTGGTTGGATCATATTCTTAGGGATAAGCTGTAGTTTTAATTCCTATCAATCATGGAGTTTCAATATTTGGTTAAGATTGTCCCCTGTGACATGAGTTCATCCACCTTGCTTATAATTGGGAGCTCAACTATAGCCATTTGTGATTTGTCCACTCGACAGAGTCGAGTTTATCTTCCACCTCGGAAGAATTGATGCGATGTTATTATTGGACCATTTTACTTTATCTAGTTGAGCTTATATTAATGGGTTGGCAAAAGTCCCCCGTCTTTAGGTTTATTTTTCTATTTAAAGCTTGTAATTGAACTTAGAAAGCAGATGATGAATTAGAATTGTGCTTGGCTTGTTGCCAACGTTTTCCTCCCCTGCTTCTTCCCTTCCCCTAGTTTTTTCTCAGGTTTTCTCCCTCTACTCTCTCTGGTCTTCTCCCCCTTTCTTGCTTCTCTCATTCCCTGTTTCTTCTTCTTGCTGTGGTTATCTTCTCCTCTGATGCTATTTTTGCTGCTGCTGCTGCTGCTTGTATTCTGTTTTTCCTAATTTTAATTCCCTCCTGGGAGCTTGATTCCTACATCATACTCTCTGTAAATTTCACCTAATTCACGACAAAATATTCAAGTATGCTTGTCTGGTTGTGCACTGTTGTCAAATTTGGTTTTGAAGTGGATAGTATTTGCTAGACTACAGAACACATGGTGTGGAAAGGGAAAATTTATTTTTTTCAGAGAGAGAGCAATCACATTACCACGTTCATTCACAAGGTACTGGTCCTGGATGAATAGCTTACATCAAGAAACAATATGAACTACAAAACACACAGAGTGATATATTAAGCGTCTGTTTGAGCCACATTATTTGAAAAAAATATATTTTTAAACAGTGATTTGATATCATTTCAATCACACATTCTTCAATAAAATAATATTACATGCGGATCAAAAACTTTTCCTTATTTTTTAACTGCACATTTCCCGTCAATACACTATTCAAGAATGCATTATTACCAAAATAATGTGACTCAAACACTCCCTAAATAAATGAACATTTTTTACTCTATAACTGTACAATCTCAAAGCATTTAATGAAGACATGTAAAATATGCAAATAATCTGAAACAATTACAATTTTCCAACTTCACTTTCTACGTTTATAGCTTATTCCTCAAGAACCAAATAAAACTGTCGCTACATGGTCGAACAACTATGATTTTTCCAACTTTACTTTCTGCTTTTACAGCTTACTCAAGAACCAAATAAAACTGCTGCTACGTGGTCGACCAACCAAGAACAAGAGACCTTCAGAGGAGTAATAGAGTTCTAGATCAGGCTATGGATATTCTGAGGCGAACAATCTGATTGAACATGTTGCAAAAATTTGATCGAACAAGTTGCTCGGAGATTTGGGAGAGAAACTTCCATCCAACGTGCCCTTCCACAATACGATTAGGAACATCAAAGCAGAGTGGTATGTTCCCAATCTACTCAGCCATAAGAGGCGAAAAAAGCTATAATGGATTATCAATATCTTGGCCTGTATTGTTAAAGATATTCTGAACCATATGGATCTATGATGTCGGTGTAGAACAAGGCCGCAAGGGTAAAATCTCCCATCCAACAGTCATGCCAGAAAAAATGTAATACTAACTCAACTCGGCACAATGTTTTGTTGCGTATGGAGCGATCGGCTTCAGTCATCACTGGACGAGTGAAGATTAACAAGGAACAGATGCCAACAAGGGCAAGTGCTAAGATATTATTTGACCAGCAGGAACTGAGGTCAAATGATCGTTGAGATAAAAAAATTCACCAAAGCTTTAGGGAGAGTGTAATATCCTACAATCTCCTAAGTTCGTAGCTACCTTCCTCTTTGAGGAGGTAAAGATCCTCACTTCCTCCTATGTGAATAATTTGACTAATCCTTGGAATTCCAAAGGAATTTAGTAAGCCTTTGTTTGGTAGGGATTAAAATTAGATTTTCAGTAAATTTTGATAAAAGTTGATAAAATATGTGGTTGAAAAGTTGTAGGATCTTAAAATATGTGATTGAAATAAATTGTTGACTTTGACTTATATTAAAATCTAAATTTTAATCGATACCAAACAGGGGGCTAAATATACTCTCCGACTTCTTCAAAACAATCTTGGGAGACTGCATAATCTGAAATAAAGAGTGGAATAGAGTAGAGAACATGTCTCAGTAAAGTAATTTGACCTTCGAGAGGCAATAGACTTAATGCTCAGTCTTGGCCCCCTGGGAGGCAGTAGCCTCAGCCCGATATTCTGCTCTTGACTTTATGAATGAGGTCATCATAAAGAATGATCCATCGAGCCCCTTTAAATAAAGGGACACCAAATAAGTGAAGGGCTATTGCTGATGATGAAAGTCTATCAAATGCTCAAGTCTCCTAATCTGACTGGTAGACTCCCAACATGGCAAAATAAGATCATTCTTGTCCTTGTTAACTAGTTGACCATAAACACTCTCATAGTGCTCAAGGCAGAAGCAATCTCTACATAAACTATTTCTGACCATTTGCAAATATGATCAAATATTCCATATTAGGGTAATTCTGAATTGGTGGGCAAGTATATGGGAGAAATATTTTGCAGTAATAATAAAAAGAGAGTGAGTGATAGGATCACCCTGTCAAAGACCACGGGAGAAATAGAAAAAACCACAAGTTCGTTCATTAGTAGCATCAAGAATCGACATCCAGAGATGCACCTGCTGATTCGATTAATTCAAATATGATCCAAGAAACCTCAGTCCATGCGGTCATATGCCTTAACCATATCAAGTTTAAGGACAACATTACCTCACCACGCTCTCAAATTAAGATTATAAAGAAGCTCCTGAACCAGGAGGACATTACTTACTGCGAGCAAAATAATTTAGCACCGCCTGAAACACATCATCATGAACAGGGAGGGAAAATGTATGTTGCGGTTGATTAGAAAGGATTTAAGTCAGGAGTTTCACTAGCATTTTATTTAATTATGGAGCTAGGAACGGGCCATTTTGAATCATTGCGAAATGGCTTTTCCATTTCCAGTGTTTGGTTGCTGACGGGGAAACCAAATGAAAATCATCCTAGCACCATCATGCCACTAATCCTTGTACATATTAAAAATGTAAACACTAGAAGGAAAAAATAATTTAACAAACAAATCAACACAATACATGAATATTAGATAAGTCATAAATTCAAAACCCTAATATTTCTGTAATTGTTCTTGGAATTTACAGAAAAGGCCATTCCTAATGAAAGGATTTTCCCAACTAAACTTCATCCTATCATATTCCTTTGTGGAAGTTTTCCTTGTAAAAAAAAAATAAAAATTTAATCCTATCATGCAGTGGGCATGAAAGAGCTAGAATAGCCTTTTCATTGTATGCAATTCCATAAAACAAACATGGTATTGCCTCATATATTCACTACCTAGCTATACACAACAAAGAAACTGGGTTTAAGTTAAGAAATTTGGATGTGACGTGGCTTTTAAATAAGCGTACCCGATTTTATTGCCATTCATTTCTTGTAGATATGATTTGGCTGAGAATCTTTTTATTAATATCTAGGTATCAAGCGTCTGCTACATGTAAATTATGGAAAAAGGATTGTAATAGGTGAGTATCTTCGCATACATTATCGTTTTTAAAATGGAAACTAGTTTACCCATTTTTAACCTCATGAAACATACATGTTTCAGGGCCCTGTCATCTGTTAAAGCCACCAATGATGAAGAGGCTGCTGCCAGAGTCACTGCAGTAGATGCCGATACAGGGGCACCCACTATGTATTAACCTCTTAACCTGATAGTGATTATGCTTTGATTTATTTAATCATCTAAGTTTAAATTGTGAATACTATCCAAAATTTCAGCTGTGCATATGCTTCAGTAATTTAGCCTCTTCACATTTTTTCTTTCTTTACAATTTTCTCTTGCAAGTTCTAATTCATCATCTTTTTAGAATGGTCACAATAATTGTGTAATATTCGGATAATGAGGTATTCTCTACTGACATTCGTGGATCATGAGCATTAGATGCTTAGCTAACCGAGCATTTTTACATAAAATTTCAAGGCAGTCAAACAATTATTTTATTGCCATTATTCAACAGTCCTAATTTTCATTCATTTTGAAAAATGGTGTCTGTATATACGTTTGCACTATACTAACAGACTGGAAATATTTTGTATTGGGAGTATATGGAAAAAGTTGTGAGAAAGACATTTATTTGGTATTCAATATCTTACAATTCTTTTGTATGGCATGGGTTAAAGAGAGGTTTAAGTAAATCAGATGTATCTTCTTATTTTTTAAGACGCTCAAAGCATTTTACTCTGTACTCTGTGACCAACAGATGTCAAAAGTATTTCTATACTTGGTTAGCATCAATATAGTTATAAACTACATATCTCCAAGATTGCATGTTTAATTGTTAACCTGAGTATTATGTGATGCTATGCTTTCTTCATCTATTCTAGATTTGACAAGATAATTGCAAAGGAGATCCCTTCGTCCATAGTATATGAGGATGATAAGGTCCTTGCTTTTCGGGATATTAGCCCACAAGCTCCTGTCCATGTTCTTATTATTCCAAAATTTAGGGATGGTTTAACACAGCTTGGCAAGGTAATTTTCTTGTTCTTGCTTAAGCTGAGCCTCTAGTAGTTGAATAACACTAGTCATTATCAGCATTTTGGTAGGAAAAAACTTAAGTCATATTTACCTAGCATAATTTTGATTTGAATGATCCAAGATAAACAGACAAATTTGCACCTGGTGGTGACAGTTAATCATCATCAGAGTAGAGGACAGCTACAAGTCAAAAAGTGCTTACATGTTTTTTTATTTTATTTTTTATTTTTCATTCTTCATGTTAGTACCGTCACTAGAAAGGAAGAGAAAAATTGTGAGTGAAATCTTGGATGTGTCTCAGTGGATGTATTTTAATAAGATCTTGATGTTTAGTAGGCTGAACAAAGACACGGGGAGGTATTGGGTCACCTTCTTTATGCGGCAAAATTAGTGGCGGAGAAAGAGGGCATTGTTGATGGTTTTCGTGTTGTTATTAACAGTGGTCCATCAGCTTGTAAGCACCTCTCTCTCTCTGTGTGCGCATGCATGTATATGTGCTCGTGCACATATATGAATTCACATACCAGAATAAAAATTATGACATGAAAGTGCTCACTTCCTTACTCTCATGAGAGGGAAAAAGACATCATCATACAACTCTGCAGGATTGAAAAATTTTAACAGATTGTTGTTACATTCATTCTCTTTTGGATAGGAATAAATGACCTTTCAAGTGCTATGATCATGCCTTGTCAATCAACTCTATAGTCCAATTGTGCATTCAGCATATTCTATATAAAATTATTAGTAAAAATAATACTTGAAGGATATACACCAATACTGGGCTTACTCACTCTTTCTTTCTCTAGGTCAATCTGTTTATCATCTTCACTTGCATGTACTTGGAGGGAGACAGATGAAATGGCCCCCAGGTTAAGATACAGATTCAGATGCCTAAAGTTTCTTGGTTTTGGGGTTTCGTCAGTTGCACTCTCTCCCCAAGAATCCAGTACCTTTAAGCTCTTAATAGCATAAGTTTTTCTTCTGAAGCCAAGATGGCATATTATGTGTTGAAACTGTGAAAATATACCCACTTCTGTAGTTGGTCTAATAAATTCCTGTATAATCTGAGGGATTACGAGTCATTGGTTTGATTTCGATCCATAGTATTCTGTTCCCATTAGCTCGTTGATGTGATCGTGCAAACTAGTTTTACAGTGCCGGGTCTCTTTCCAAAGCGTACGTTGTGGCATGCTGTCGGTATTCTGTATCAATCATTGTTTATGTTAATATATAAAGGTGGTTCCCGTTAAAAGAGGTCATAAAACATGAAGAATAGGGTATAAAATAGGAATACAGGAAACGAGACTGGAATTTCAGTTTGTACTGAGCAAATCATTTATAGGTACATCAAGAAATCAACTGAGCTTTTAACTATGGAATAGAAGTGAAATTCGTTACCCAGTTTCTCAATATAAATAAGTAGGAAAAAACTAGTTTTCCAGGGCCACATGGACCCTGGATGGAAAGGGGGGCCAAATGGCGCCTGACAGGGCCCCCCACCTATAGGGGGCAGCATTTGGCACCCTGGACGTATAGCATCTCTCAAATAAGTATTGTAGGAGGATTGAGGTGATTCTGCTCAGCCTGATCAAGACATCTCCTAGCCTCGAGGAGTGGGCAATTTTCCACGAGGAATTAGGTACAATGAATAATTCCGTTAAAATCTGAAAATAAGATTATAATATCTGAGATTTGCAGTGACCAAAAATCTGGTTCGAGCATAGCATCGTGAAATCATAGTATCGCTTGAACCGCTGACTGGTTTGAGCAAAGACATGAGCAATCTGGTTCAGCCAATTCCCGCACCACAATTCTTTTGTCACGATTGGTCATTAGCTTGATAAGAGGTAGTTTCGAAGTGACTTGGCGCCAGATTTCTTTCACAGTTCCATTCGGATCCTCATATTGAAAGTATCGTTTTACCTATATATCAAATAAAAAATTTTAGTACCGAAAATTCAGACAAGTAAAAAAATTGACTTTTCATAGGATAAGCAGAAATTTAAGCTCATAATATCTTAAGAATGTTAAGCTGAGAATATCATAACCTTAATCAAGTCAATCTTAAACTAAAGTAAAAAATATTCTAAATGGCTAGGAGAACTATAGAAAGAGCTATCTCCAACGAATTTTGCCACTTGTACATCACTTTTTGCCATCCTCGTCGACAGAAAGTGCGTTGGCAAAAACTATTGGATGAAAAAACAGATTTTTTTGAAACTGTCCAATGACAGAATGGCATTCTGTCAAGGAAGATGTACACCAAGCATGATTGATCTCCAGCACATGCTAGAAGAAACTATTCAGAGTATATGTAAATACCTTTTTCAACTCTTTTTGTAATTCCAAAACAGATTTTTTTGAAACTGTCCAATGACAGAATGGCATTCTGTCAAGGAAGATGTACACCAAGCATGATTGATCTCCAGCACATGCTAGAAGAAACTATTCAGAGTATATGTAAATACCTTTTTCAACTCTTTTTGTAATTCCAAAATTCTCTTTGTGCTCACCCTTCTTAAGGATTTAACCAAGTATCCAGGCTTAACAGCTGTGTTGGTATCCACGAAAACAGCAATATTTTTGTAGTTTATAACATCTTCGAAAGGCAACTCAATGTAATCGCTTACAATAACAGGAATACACAAGCTGACAATAGCATCAAAAAGTCGACAAGCTGATGGAGTATCACCAGCTGGATGCAAACAGAATTTTGAAGTGTGCATTCCTTGTGTTGCTGCGCGTCGACTCTCTCTGGACTGGGCACCATGTTTTATAATAACATCCTTCTCCTTCTCAAGCACTTGAAAAAGCAAGTCACGAATCTTCCCACCCTGCATTTCAAATAATACAAATATAATAAATTCGTGTGTACGACCACATTAATGCAGCCATATTGCCACACGCTGTCAAACAAACAGCAAATGATTAAGTAAACAAGTGATTCCAGTGAGGCAAAAAGGCTGGAATTCAGAATTTAGAAAAGGAGCAGAAATGATCAAAGTTCTTTCAAATTCTCATAATCACAAACTACTTCATCAATATGAAGCATTACAACCGATCTAAAGAGCATATTTCCATAATTTCAATATATTACAGATATTTAAACTTACAAATGCAGACATAAACCAAATATGCTTGAAAAATTATAATGCTAGTATAATACCACTGTAAGATAAATTAGACCGAGGACTGATTTGAGCAGAAGAATATCGTCAAAGGAAAATGCATTATTCTAAATACTCTTCTTTTAAACTTGATTTTCTAGAGATGTTTAGTGCATGCACCAGAGCCCTTTTTTATCTTGCACAGATGCAAGTTTTGAAACTCATGGCCACTCATTGACAAATGAGCAGCTTCAACTCTCATTTGATACTGGAACAAAAAGATGTGAGCAATCACCGTATCCTACCAGCTTGGAGTGTTCACAAGATAATATTATTCCTTCCAAAACCCTAGGGATTGTAATTAATACATGGATAAGCTATCTTAAGAGAGTGGTTGACGCCTTCTTCTGTGCAAGGATATCAAAAATTTCAAGAAAGAAACACACAACAATTCAGTTGGCAGATAAAGCAGAAAACCAGAATCAAGAATCTGATAGGACTCAAAAGGCATGTATACTTGATTCTGTAACTCTGCAGACTACATTTCATTAAAAAATTATGCATACTTGATTCTGTATATCAAGAATCTGATTGGACATTAAAAAAAATAAAAAAATAAATAAATAATAAATAAATAAAAATAAAATAAAATTATATGCATACTTAATCTGAAACTCTACAGACTGCATTTCATCTTTTCACAATACCAGTTAAGATCACAGAATAACTCAATATAAAAACTAGAAGTTCAGGATTGTGCTTTGAACCTGACAAAAAAAACTGCCTGTCATTTATAATAAAAATATATTTAACCGACCTTAAGCCTACTGATATCAAACTATCAACGTTAACAATATTAAAAACAGGTCAAGTATTTCTTTTGATAAGAAAATCAGAAGAACAATTCAAATTCACTTCCCAATTTTTTGGGAAGTGCAGAATTTTCCCATCCTGAACGCATGCACTAAATATGTTTAGTTCAACCAAACTGATGTTTACAATTTGGTCTGTATACCTAAAAGCTAAAAAATTTAAGTGGTCTCTGTACCTTATCCTTTGTCATATGACTAACGAATAAATTCAAGACAAGATAATGATCCATGGATATAAAATTTCACAAGTCACAGGAGTGGGATATAAAATTTCACAAGTCACAGGAGTATATTGCAACTTATGATGAACTGAAATAGGGAAAATGATATAATTGCCAAAAGATCATTACCTCTTTTCTATATCGATTTCCCATAAAGAACAGCAGTGACTTGCGATTCCCAACCCCTATATCCCCATTGTATGTATTAATGCGATGTGAATATGGCAAGATCACATCCTTAACAAGTGATGCTTGATTGTGAGCCAACCTCCCAAAATCGGAAACCAAAAGCACCCCATTCTTCACCCGATCAATAATCTTGTATAACGCATTGGGATCCTGACATATGAATACATGATCCCATCCATTATTCCTCTTCCAGTACACCTGCTCCTCCAGCCACTCCATCAAAGCCTCCTGCATCAGAAATCTCCATTGACATAAGAGCTCATCTTCATGGATCGGTCAGAAGGTAGAATCTTGAAGCACAACTTACCATATGTTAGTTCGTACTTCATACTACACTTGCTGCATCTTGCCTCTTTTTGGAGAGTATTGTCTGGCTAACAGAGGCAAGGTACAAGTATTGAAGTACGACGTACAATGAATAATTTTGTACTACTACATTATCCAAGTTGAAGATCCAAAAACACACGCAGAATTCAAAACGGATAATCTTTGAAGCTCAAAAAAAAAAAAAAAAAAAAAAAAAAAAAAAAAAAAAAGGATGCTATACCTGCATTTGCTCATCGTTGTACGTAGGTCTATCCGCAGGACCATTTGCATTGGCGGGTCGGATCGGGTTGACCACGAGGCTTAGTGACGAGAAAAACGGCACATAGAAAAGATCAGCATCCTCCGGGTCGATAACCCGAGTCACGGCGGAGTTTGTACGGTTTTCACTCGGCCGATTTAAATCAGAGAACAAGTACCACTCAGCCGAGTGCTGGTTCCCCGGATACTTCAACAGTACGTCGTTCTGCACCGGCTTACCTCCACGCGCCGCCGCGTAGCTCTCTATCACCCCGTATGTAAATCTCCTCGGCAAGTCATACATATATATTTTCACCTTATTAACGTTAGAATAATCGGTGTCAAATTTATTATGTAAATTAGAATTATTATTGCTGTAATCGGGAGGAGTGTAGAAGAGGAAGGTGTAGAGGGCAAAGATGGCGAGAAGGGAAGCGAGGACAAGAGTGGGTTTTATGTATGATTTCCGGGGCATTTTGATAATCGTTTTAGCTTTCTCCCTGTTCAGATTTGGTGAGGTTGGCGGAGAAGGAGATGATGCGGCGGAGGACGGTGGCGGCGATCTGAGCTTGGGCCGTTGATTCATTGTGAATAGATGGCATGATTTTACGCGTTAATTTTACACACAGAACATGATTTCACGCGTCAACTCACATAGGACATTAACGCACAGAGTCTAGAGTTAATTGTCACAATGATCATTATATTTGTGTAGCGTTGAATGAAAGAATTTTAAAAACTAAACTTATTCAAAAGTTGACCGCTATTGACTATCATAAAATCTGTTTCAAACCTTTAATGAAATTGATGATGTGGTTAACGAAATACATAGGTGATGCCCGTCACACCATTACCAAATTGTCACATAAGGAAACGTCTTTTATTGTTCACCAAACTTTGAAAAATATTTTTGATTGTTCACTGAACTTTGAGATGTTCGAATATTGATCACTAAACTTATAAAAATGATCGTGTCATGTTGTTCATTTAAAAGTATGTACTGCAAGTGCATGTGTTATGTACAAGGGTTAAAGTGGACAAACGAGTTCGGATTATCGATCCAACAAGAAATGGTTACTCAATCACGCAATGTTTATATATAATTTTAAAAACAAAACAAACAATAAATTTGTTTAAAACAAGTGTACTTGCGATACAATTTTTTTTTTAATGAACAACAGGTAGACATCCTTTTTATAATTTTAGTAACCAAAATTCGATCACTTCAATGTTCAATGAACATGTCAGTCATTTTTCAAAATATGTAGTAAGCAGCTGAAAAGTTTTTCAAAATTTGGTAAATAATAAAAGATGCTTTCTTACACGACAATTTGGTAAAGCCGTTACAAGTTGTTTATCAATCTTATAAGTTAAGCAATTTTTCTAAAATGATCTTCTAATGAAAACATAATGAAAATCTTGTAAGGATGCAAAATTGTAGATGGCACCAAGAAGCATTTATTTAACAAAGCAATATATCGTCTACTGAGAATTTGCTTAATCATGTACAACGAAATTTAAATAAAATTTCAATTCCCATTAAGGATCTGATTTGTGTTTCGATAGAAATTGTGATAAAACTCATACTTTTGTTGAATTATGCAAATTTCTTTGCTTTTCTTGAACTCCAATAATCACATTCTGAAATCCATAACTGTCCAATTGTCCAACATTCAATAAAAATCTATATATAAAAAAAAGAATGAGAGAACTAGGATTTTTTACTTTTTTTACACTAGCAAAAATATGAATTTTCTCTCTGCAGTTTTTCAAACTCTAGCACCTTATTTATATAAGCCCACACGGGATTAGCTCATCTCATAACTTAATCCGGCCAAATATTTAATTAATTCAATTAATTAAATTTGGTCCATAAATTAATTAATCCAATTAATTTAATTCGGACTATTAATAAGCAACTCAATTAATTAATTAATTAATAAGTGTTGGATAATTAGTTAATTGGTGAATCTTATTCTTCTAGTTCTCCTTTATTCTGCGACCCATTAGGTTTTCAATTACGATACTTAACGACGTGAATTATTAATTTGATATAATCAAAATCGATAAATTAAAATGCATTTTTAATTTATCATCAATTCACATTTCTCGTCCCAGATTAACATCTAGCAATGTGTTAGGACAATACATGTAAGAAAAATGTCACGTGGTATGACAAAACCAAACTTGTTCGTTTATTGTGAAATTATAATCATTTTATCAATATGATCTGATCAATTACAAGATACCGATATGTGTCAATTTCAATTATCGGTCATATCTTTCATTCTATTATTAAGTTAATATAAGTCGAAACATTTTTCAACTTATGAATACACCTTGCCCAATGATTTGATTATCAACTTAATTGAACAAAATGTGGATCATAATTTTTTTACTATCTAAGAGTGATGAATCCTCTATTGGTCATTCATTCATAACTTTTATATGATTATTGACATACTCTAATGATACCTATTAGCAGCCCTTGGCAGAGTAATATCCAACATCATCAAAGTATGATTGTCCTCATATAAGATACTATGATGACCTCAAGTCGAATGACTCAATCCATTATTGCACTTTACAGATTAACTACTGACACTCAGATAAGTTATCCATGTGAAATCTCCTAGTGGGTCTCCAATGTTTTGTTCTATAACAAAACATCCACATATTCATTTAAGTATCACTACACTTTAACTTGTGAAATAAGCTTCATAAGTAAGAAGTGCTACACGTAATAGTCTATCTATAATAATGATATATGTATCTCATTATTAGTTACGACGATGGATGATTTAAGATTCAATCATGTATAATTTGTATATCACAATTATAACTCTTTGTGATTAACAAATTATGAAAACTTGAATCTACAAACTTTCTTATTTAATTTAATTGAGTATTAATTAAATAATAAATTTTCTATAAAATTGCATCAATTATATGTTAAAAGTGTTTTTGTCTAAATTTGATTGGGCGTGGGACATAACATTTACAAACTCTCACTTGTAATAGATCCAATCACTTATGTATCTAATATAATAAGAGTTTACATGACATTCATGTTTATACTGTGATAATTTTTTGTCAATGGATCTGCGATATTTTCAATTACAGGAATTCATTTTTTCTTTGCGTCATTTCTTTGTATTATCACTCTAATGAGATGATATCGCTTTAACATATGTTTGAACCATTGATGAGACCTTATTTCCTTTGTTTACATGATGGTTCTATTGTTATCACAATGCAGAAGTTTGTGATCAACAATGTTAGGAACTACTTGAAGTTCATTAATGAACTTTTTAATCTAGACTGCAATTCTTTGCTGCTTTTAAAGCAATGGTGTATTAGGCTTTTGCTATTGAATGGTTGTTTCAAGTTTGGAACATTTCCAACTGTCTAAGAATAAACACATGTCCAGATTGAGACTTGCCATTTTTCTAATGGCATAAATATCATGAATGTGGAGCACTCATCAATGTGCCCTTTAGTCTAAGCGTTCCTTTTTGATTACTCATTGCCACCATTGGGTTGGTAGTATGGATTGTTCGATCATGCCCACCATTAAACTTATGAGTCAACATGTTCTTCTGTGGAAGATGTACTTATATTTCGATATATCACCTTTGCGCGAGCATAATAAACAGCCCTTCCAATCTACTTTTCAATAAGCATCTTCCATTGCTTTCAGGTGAAAAAAGTCACTCCTGTTGCTGACTTTCTGTAGGTTAGGGGCCCTCTTTTGCCTTGTACTAGTAATGTGATTTCTTCGAAGCCAATCGTGCCTAAGGTAAGGAGAACGGTTTTCTCTTTACCGTTAAGTCGGCGGCTGGCCTGGTTGTTTAATACACGACATAGGATAAAGAAAGAGGACTTTTTTTTTTTATCTAAAGGTAGGTCGGTTATCTTATTCGCAAGGAAGTGAGAATCAAAAGAGAATTAAATGGCTAAAGCCCATTCCAGGAATCAGAACTGGAACAAGAAACCAAACCCGATCCCCATGCTTACCCAATAACTCAGTTTATATGACATAGGCATCGACGACAGTAGCCCTGTGTCGAGCTGACAGACCAATAAAAACAAAGGTGTCGCCCTAAAGTAAAGGGAATTTAGGGCTCTTAGTTCCAAAAATATTCTACAACTTAGCTGGCCGAAGACCAAGTTAGTCTAACCCAATCAATGCACGAATTTATGTTCTCAGTATGAGTTTTTTTCTTTCTTCATTGGATGAGTTGGGATTAGAAAAAAGTCTCCATAGGTCAGTTACTCCCCTTTTCGTTCAATCTTAACTATGCCATGCCAAGGGTTATCGAAGAACTAACCTTTTGCCTTTCCCTTGCTTAGGTTAAAAGAAAAAAATGTAAAATAAAGGAAATGACAACTAAAATGGCAATATGAGATAGGAGAGAGCTGACCCAGCAACGACATAGAAAAGATGTGATTTGATAATTTGTGTAAAAGAAAGATGATCAGGCACTAATACAGATATGGATTACACTTCATGTCGATCTACTAGATCAACTTCTACCTACCCCGATGGGTCAAAGATCGTCGAGAGTGTTTTTTCTTCAACGGAGGCTAGCCTATTATTCCACCACCTATATCCATAAAAAGTGAGAGCGAACTTGGTTTTCCAGCACCTGGCTATTTTCCCTGTCCAGTCTCCCCAGTTGGGCCAAGCTAATGAGATTCAGGTTCAGCCCATTTGTAGTAAATGATGCTTAAACAGTATCATTATTTTATAACATTGATGAAAGAAAACCTATAATAGTTATTCATTCCTCCCCAAGGGGTACTTTATTGATCAGGAGAAAGGTCTACTTTTTCCTCCTTATAATATAGGGTTTGTTAGCATTGCTACCGCATTTGTTACTCTGTTGTCTGCTACCCTTAATTTTATAATGCCTTCTGTCAGTATGATTGAATATGTTTCCCAGCTCCCAATCTTTCTAAACAGCAAAGGTTCTAATAAATTTAGCTTTATCATGCCTAGTTTGGGGTTAGAATTCGTATAGGTAGGTAGAGATGGCTGCAGTATCCGACCGAGTCCCAGTGGTAGAGTCTTAAAGCATGAATCTAATGGCAAGAGAATCAGTGGCTTATCACCATTCCTTAGTCGCAATTCTCTAACCCAGCAGTTTTCCATTTGAATTCACCAATCAATGACTGAGCTGTGATTACAAGGTAATATTTCAAGCTAAAGTAGGGGCAGCAGCGATGAAGTTGAGAGCCAGGGATAGGAGCAGGGCACCCTGGTTACTATTACCCATAGCATCACTAGAGGCATAGGCAGTCAGAAATCAAAATCGTGTTCAATCTTTCTCAAGCTATCAAATCAACAAGGGTTCTAGAATAGTCAAGGCTATTCGATAAAGGATGGCTGGCATTCATTAGTATGTGGATCTGCTGTGTGGTTTGGTTTAGCGACTTGATGATTGGCACTTTCCATTGAAAAACCAATTGTAGTGCTTTATGCAGTGGGGTACCACGATAGAACGTCATCGGAATGCCCTAATATGAGAAAGCCATTTCGGGTGCGACAGATCAACAATCCTAATTATTACACGAACTTTGTGCAATTGCAAAAGACAAGTGAACTAGGCAAAACATAATGCTTTGTGGAAGGTTCTTGATCCATTTGCTATTCTAGCTCAGTGACATAAAGGAACAAGACCACAAAATAGATAGGCCCGAAGGCGCTGGAAGCTAGGCCATTACTTATATTTTTGTCAATGGAACATGGTTAAGAGCTTTAGCGAAGAAAAAGAACCAACAAGATAGGGCAGTCTCTGTTCCTCTCTAACTAACAAGAGAAGCGGAACATCTAGCTTTTCATCTTTGCTTGATCATCCTATCAGTCATGGTAACAAATTAAGTATCTCTCAATCAGTTTGACTATTTGTGGTCTTTCAAAACTATGTTATAGTAGTAAAGTAGAG
This sequence comes from Olea europaea var. sylvestris, assembly GCF_002742605.1. Classification (NCBI taxonomy): domain Eukaryota; kingdom Viridiplantae; phylum Streptophyta; class Magnoliopsida; order Lamiales; family Oleaceae; genus Olea; species Olea europaea. The sequence continues at coordinate 55,285 of NW_019243075.1, read as the reverse complement.
TTAGATTGCACAATTAGCTTGTAGGAGAAAGATAAGAAGGAGCGTAGTGCTAAGATGGAGAAGCAAGCTTGATTCTGTCTCTGCTATTAAATGTCATAGTGTGGCACGCACTTTATCAACTCTAACGTTACCGTGTTTGTCTTGTTTTGAAAACCTTTAAAGTAAGCTAAAGCTTTTCTTATTGGGTCTTAAAATGAAAGAAGAAATAGTGTGGGATGAAAGTTCGGGACTTGCAATCAAGATTTCATAGTTAGACCATTGATACCCTGCCTAGCTGAATAACTAACCGATGGCAAAATGGTAAGCTTCTTTGTTCACCTGTGCGGGTCGGCATTTATTTCATATGTGATGCAACTACAATGCTTGAGAGGTATAGTGATTGGTCTAAAATCAAGATGGGAATGGTCAAATAGAAAAATCATGATAAATGACTATCTCTGCCTCACTGTAAGGGTTTCCGATTGAGCTGCCATCTCTATTGGCCCGTCCTATACTAGTAGAGAGCTTTAGCAATGATCAGGGCATTCATCTATCAGATTACTCTAACCCGGTCTTGGCATGGATTTATGTTCTCAATACGAGTTCTTTCTTTCTTTATTGGGTGAGTTGGGATTAGAAGAAAGTCTCTATAAGTCTGCTACTCCCATCTTTGTTCAATCTCAACTATGCATGCCAAAGGTCATCAAAGAACTAACCTTTCTACATTTCCCTTGCTCGGGTCAAAGAAAAAAATATGTAACATAATGGAAATAACAGCTAAAATAGCAACTAGACTAGATGTTCACGACCCTCTTAATGATATCGATAAATGACTTGTTTTTGGTAATAGTGAACATTACCATATGTAAATTCAGGTGGATGATATAAATTAGTATTTTAGTACATTTCTCTGTCTGAGTCAAAATAAATATGTTTTCGAACCTCCTCTTTAAATTTCAAAGTGGATGTTCCTGCACGAATCTCAGCAGTCACTTGTTCTTATTCTATGTATTGATCGTTTTGAGCTAAAAGAAAACTTTTGGATGGAATATTTATATTATATAGAATATTTTGACTCTCAATAGTTACATACAAGTCTATAGAACATAGAAAGGTGAGAAGTCCATGACGCGTACATGTCAGTTATACCAAATCCTCATTGAATTTGATTTTTCCACTAGAAGGGGCTTGCACATGTTCTGCAGTACCCCCTGTGAATACTCCGCTGATATGAAATGTTCTTAATGTTAATTTTGAGTACCCGGTTCTCCAATCAATTGTCTTGCAATAATACCTACAGCTCTCCTAATTCAACCAGGTCGCCATGAGTAGGACTTCAACCCTAACATAATTGACGAATCCAAGACACAATCCTACAAGTACAGGGAGTTCGAATAGATATTGGTTGTGCTGAAAGGTTGAAGTCCAATCCCAGTGTTTTAATTTCGACTGATAAAGCATCATGTTACCGAAGTATGAGTTCCAACTGATTGTACCACCATATAGGAAACTATTGCTTGGAGAGAGTTAATCTTATTACCGAGGTAGTGAGACCAAAAAGGAAAGATAAGAAGGAGTATGTGTACAATCCATTTACCTAGACGGTGTAGGATAAATGAGTTAGCGACATGGGAGAAAGGGATTGAGGGATAGTGAAAGCTTAGTTTTGTTTTCTTGTTGAGGTTTTTTCCAACTCCATTTGAGCTGTCTCCTTTTGCCTCTATGGATTGAGGCTCAGTTACTATATGGAATTTGATTCACCGGCTGATATGCCTTCTTGCTTTTACTCATACCTTTATTTGATTCAGCAAGGATTTTCCCTCCCTAAGATCGAATTCCGTATTTACATGGATTTGCCATCGAGGACACTCATAACTACAAATAATAACCTACTTCACTGATATAGGAAGATATGGAATATTTGACTCGACAGTAACTTATCTTTCTATATTCCATATCATCTTTACCTACAAAGACTGATAACAACGTAGCTTACTTAGCTCAATTAACCATCCGCTTCCTTTGAAGATGGGTTTTACCCCGATACCTTTGAACGTTATCAAAGCACTTTTTGAGTGGAAAATCTAGCAATCTTGACAACTTTTTCATGCCTTGGATAGCCTCTTTAGCTACTTGAACTACTTACTATTAGGCAACAACATCTACATTTCCCAATTTAAACCTATCTCGAGAAAGCCAATCCTAGGCTGAAAGGAGAGAGATTTAAACGACTTAACTACTTAAGTGACAAAAGCGGAAGAGGGAGGTTACTAACCAACTAAAGCATCCCTAAACTAACTGATCCAGCAAGCTACAAAAGAAAGGGGGATTGATCACTGCTTTTAGCCTACTAATCTAAAGGCAAGCAAGAAAGCCAGTCCATGTTGCCACTTCGATTTCTCAATCTCATTCATCTACTTTTGATTTCATGTTGTCTATCTGGCCTAGTGACCCTACTAGAGGTATTCAATACCCTACTCAAAAGCTAAAGAGATAAGAAGATGGGCCTTGGCCTTTTCTTCTTATGACAAAGTCATTTCGATTCGTAAATATTAAAGTTATCCCATATGAATCTAAGACGATTCTCAGCATCATGAAGAGAGGTTTATAAAATCCTTCTTTTTTAGTCTAATAAACTTCTATTCCTTCGAAAATCCTACAATTCACTGGAAAGTTCTCTTATTTCCTTTCTAAAGGCAAATTCTTTTTCCATAGAATAAAGATAAAGACAGAATTAAAGATAAAGTTCCTGATTAAGAAAGGTGCCAAGGCCGTTAAGACCAAATCATCATTTTTATCTTGACGAAGAGCAAAACAATAATGTGGCATAGAAAGGATGTGCTCAAGTTCCTCTGCCTTTTCTTGTTCTTCCTTGGAAAAGACCTCAACTTTACTTTGAGGGGCGAAAGAAGTCAAGTTTTGTCTCGGCTTGGATTGAATCCACTTTCTCTTTATCAAAGCCATAAAGATGTACTAATTCATCAAAAACGACTCTAATTTCTCGATGTATTACCTCGGTAACTAGATTGACTCTTCCCAAGCAAATGATCTGACCAACCCGTGGTCATTAAGTTCGCCTTTCGACTTAGTTAGTTACCACCAACCCTTCAAATTTGCTTCTTACCACTCGACTAAAAGCTCTAGAATGAAGCTCATAAACTCGAAAATTAAAAAAAGATAAATCTATCATCTTTTTATTAAATTAGCTGCGGCTCACTGGGAATACCTTTACCTTATTCTCCCAATCAGTTTATGGCAGGGGAAATAAAATTGTCTCTAAGGACTTAGCCTCTATGATGATGACGCTAACAGAGCTACGAATGTTAAGCCAGCCTCTAACCTCTAACCTCTAAGTTCTAGTTATTAAATTCGTGATTCCTTCAGAAACTTGATCATTGCTATTGATCTCTTCCTCTATTGTGTGTCGTCAGTATGAGTGAACATGTTTCCCAGCTCCCAATCTTTCTAAACAACAACGGTTCTAATAAATTTACCCTTGTCATGGTTGTTTTGGGTTAGAATTCATGAAAGTAGGTAGAGATAGCCATAGTATATACTTTTGACTGAGTCCTAGTGGCAGAGTCTTGAGGCACGAATCCAACGGTAAGGAAATTAGCTGTTGATCGTGGTTCACCAGTCGTACTTCTCCCAGCACAACAATTATCCATTCGAAAATTCAGTAGTCAATGATTGAGCTGTGATTGCATAGGTAATATTTTAAGCTAGAGCGGAGATAGGATAGACAAAGGTGATAGCATTGGGTAGGAGTAGGGCACCCTAGTTATTGTTCACCCGAAGCATCGCTAGAAGCATAGTCAGTCAAAAATCAAAATCGTGGTCGATTTTTCTCAAGCTATCAAATCAGCAAGGGTTCTATAATAGTCAAGGCTATTCGATAAATGGTTGCTGGCATTCATCAGTACATGGTTTCCTGTAGGGGTTGGTTCAGCCACTCGACGACTGGGACTTGCCATTGAAAAACCAATTGTAGTACTTTATGCAGTGGGGTACCATGATGGAACGTTATCGAAATGGCCCAATATGAGTGCGCCATTTCGAGTGCGGTAGATCAACAACCTAAATTACTACACGAAATTTATGGAATTACAGAAGACAAGTGAACTCGACAAAATGGAATGCTTTGTGAAAGGTTCTTAATCCATTTGTTGTTCATCGTGCAGTGACTTAAGGAACAAGACCACAAACGGAGGGGTTCGAAGGCAATGGCGAAAGCTAGGTCATCACTTATCTTTTTGTTAAGGAACATGGTTAAGGGTTTTAGTGAAGAAAAAATAACCAACAAGATAGGATGGTCTCTGCTTCACACTAACTAACAAAAGAAGCGGGATATGTAGCTTTTCATCCTTGCTCGATCATCTAACAGTCATGGTAACGGATTGAGTATCTCTTAAAAGGTCGCTGGTTTAATTGTTTGTGATATTTCAAAACTATATTGGATGTCATGGTGTGGCACGTACTTTATCAACTCTAATGTCACTGAGTCTGTCTTATTTTGAAAAGCTTTCAAAGTAAGCTAAAGCTTCCCTTATTAAGTCTTGAAATGAAAGAAGAAATAGCGTGGGATGAAAGTCTAGGTATTGCAGTCAAGATTTCGTAGTTAGACTATTGATACCCTACCTAGTTAAATAACTGACCAATGGTGGAATGGTAAGCTTTCTCGTTCACTTGTGCAGGTCGACACTTATTTCATATGTGTTGCAACTATAATGCTCGAGAGGTCTAATGATCGGTCTCAAAAGCAAGATGGGAATGGTCAAATAGAGGAATCGCGATAGATGTTTGTCTTTGCCTCACCACAAGGGTTTTCGGTTGAGGTACCATCTCTATTGGTCTATCTTATGCTAGTAGAGGGCTTTAGCAGTGATCAGGGCATTCATCCATCAGATTAGTCAACCCGATCAACGCATGGATTTATGTTCTCAGTCTGAGTTTTTTTTTTCTTCATTAGGTGAGTTCGGATTAAAAGAAAGTCTTCGTAGGTTCGCTATTCCCCTCTTCATTCATCCTTGACTATGCTATGCCAAGGATCATCGAAGAACTAACCTTTCTGCCTTTCCCTTGACTAGATGTGTACGGCCCTCCTAATAATATCCATAAATAACTTATTTTTGGTAATAGATGAACATTACCATACGTAAATTTAGGTGGAAGATACACATCAGTAATCAAGTGCATTTCTCTGTCTGAGTCAGAATAAATATGTTTTCGAACCTTCTTTTTAAAATTCAAAGTGGATGTTCCTACGCTTATCTCAACAATCACTTGTACTAATTCCATATATTGATCATTTTGAACTAAATAAAAACTTCTAGATAGAATATTTACATTCTGTAGAATATTTTCACTCTCAATAGTTACATACAAGTCTATCGAACATAGGAAGGCGGGATGTCCATGACATGTATGTATCGGATGAACAAAATCATCATTGAATTTGATTTTTATATTAGAAAAGGCTCAATCATGTTCTACAATACCCCTTGTGAATACTCTGCCAGTATGAAAAGTTCTTAATGTTAATTGAGTATTTGGTTTTCCGATCAATTGTCCTGCAATAATACCTATAGCTTATCCTAATTCAACCAGGTTGCCATGAGTAGGACTCCGACCATTACATAATTGACAGATCCAAGACGCACTCCTACAATTAAAGGGAGTTTGAATATATATTGGTTGTGCTCAAAAGGTTATGAATCGATTTACAAGTCCAATCTCAATGTCTTGATTTCGACAGGCAATACATTGTGTTACCAGGGCCTGAGTTCTAACTAATTGTACCACTATATAGCAAACTCTTGCTTGGGGAGAGTTAATCTAATTACCAGGTAATGAGACTAATAGGGAAAGATAAGATGGAGTATGTGAAAGATCCATTTACCCAGATGGTGTTGGACAAATGAGTCGTCAGGCATGGAAGAAAGGGCTTGAGTGGGAAGTAAAAGGTAAGTTTCGCTTTCTTGTTGAGGTTTTTTCCAAGTCTATTTGAGCTGTACCCTTTCTCTTCTATGGATTGCGAGTCAGTTACTATATTGAATTCATATTCACCGGCTGCTATGCCTTCTTTCTTTCACTCATATCTTCTCTTTAAGTCATAGCTTCGGGCCTTTGTGATAACATTTTTATGTCATCTACACATTTTCTTGGTCACTTACAGACAAAAGTAAAGAGCTTTCTAGCATTGGCCAACTTTTTCTTTCTTTTTTTGGGCAAGATTCCAAAGTCTCCATAGTTACTGCTAACGAATTAAAGAATTTCTATTTTTAGGATCAACTAAGTGAAATAATTTCTGTCCAAATCTGATTTTGAACATTGGAATTCACATATGTGTATAGATATGAACAATGTAAACGATATTTGGTGGATGTTAGAATTATAAATTCATTCAAAGATTGTGCTTAATCAAGTTGTTCATATATTTTGGCAGTAGAACATGAAAAATTGGCTGAATGATTATTTTGAGATTATCATTTATTATTTTGTATGTATGTGGATGTAATATATTGCAATTGTCAGATTGTAACTTATTGTGTTAATTGAATGTGAGCTAAGAGATTGTGTAACTAAGATTGCTAGTCACAAAATGTGAAATTTAATGTGCTACTTGTTCAATTGAAAATTATGACCAATTATGTTATTACATTGTGCCCGACAAGTATTTGTGACTATGACTTGTTATACCTTAGAATTTATCATAATGTGATCTATAATTGTGTATTAATGTGACATATGATGTGGCCACTTTGTGGCCTAAGCCTTTGTTGATTGTAATCTATAACTTTGCGTGACCGTGGCCCGTTTTACCTACGATTTTATGCGAATGTGACCTAAAATTTTATGTGAAGGTGACCAGTAAGTTCATTATATTTATAAATTACTTCGTTTTGTTCACAAAATTATTTATTATTGGATTTGTTGAATTGAAAGATCATTCAAACGAAATATTGTTCATCCACAATTTACAATTCATCTTATGACATAAAATTCATAAGTTGTGAACATGTTTCTATATTTCATAAAATCTCAGCATGACTATGATCTATTTAACCATGTAAACAATTCAAGCCGGCTCATGAGTCAAGACTCGCTGCTCGTGCATGCCGTGCATAAAATTGCTTGGGCTTTTCTTGGCCTTATTCGAGTTGAGCCAAAGCTCGGATAAAACTTCGAACCATTTCTTGCATACCAAATTCTTGTATAATCTCTTTTAAAACCACGTATATGCTAGTGGCATTTTGCGGATGTTCACTAATCTAAATGCAATAATCCTTTTATATAAAATCCAAAGGTAATCAATATAATGAGCTGTAGCAGCAATATAACCTTTTTGTTACCATCGATCCATAAATTAGAGGTAAATGATACAACACTATAAAAAAAAATTTAGACTTTAACTAACAACTTTTTTTCTTTTATTATATAATTTTATAGCATCTGCACGAAGAGTATTCTACAACAAGAGATATACTTGGGTTGGAGATATTCCTGCACAAGTCGGGTGAAGAGAATAGAGTTCATTAATGTAAGCGGTATCTCAGTTGCAACCATTCCTTTGTGAAATCTTTCTTGTAAATATACGAAAGTGGAAACAGTAGAGCCAAAATCGACAAACATGAGTTTGGTCTGTTTTGGGTTAAGATAGACTTGTTTTACTTTGCAAGTTCTTATTATGTATCTAATCGAATGAGAAATACTTGAACCAGGCTTCCAACTTAATTCTTTACCATAGTAACTGCAATATGCTTTCCAAATATCCACTCCATTTTTAACATGAATTTTTTTCATATCATATATTGCCAACAATCAGATGATTCTTTCTTTGACCTTTTTAACTTCGTGTACTTCTTTCTCTTGGATATCTTCCAAGTCAATTGGAACAATTTTAATGCATCGTAATAGGATGAAGTACTCGAATTACCCTTAAATTAGTTAATCCTATCATTAGTAAATTCCATTCATGTTTATGAAATTTAGAATAATTAAAATTGAAAAATTATAGCAAAAGAAAATGAATATTGAAGCAAAGAAATTGATGACTAGTATTGAAAAAAAAATATTATAAATTAAATAAGTTGATATCAAATCCAAAATTTTACCTTTCTATTTATAGCAAAAAATTGGCCCGTTTTACAAAACTTGATATTCAAAGATAGCTAGATGCAATTGTCTGCTTACCTGATGTGCCAGTAGGACACAACTATCTCTTATAGGTAGCTACATGCATTGCTGCTTGCGTGTAAGATGTAAAAGGCAACTATAATAGCTATTTGTAGAATCACAAGGTAGCACGTGTCATGGGCCATTTTTGGCCTATCATACGAGCCGGCCCGTGTGGCTCGAGGCTTGGGTCATTGCCCAAAAATGAGGATTGGTTCAAGCCTTATCTCGATTAACACGAGCCATGAGTCAAGTCAGCTTGGATGTTTTCCTGATCAAGTTGCAGGCTACCCAAGCTAACGAGCAGGATTGACATCCCTAGATCTATTGGATGTGTTTTCTATGCTGTATGTGAATAGGTATATGTTAATGATTAGTTATGTATAAATTGTTACTACTATTTGAGACTAGCTCTGTGTAGTTATTATTTGTGGTCAAGTTTGTTTTAATAGTAACTATTTTATAACCAAGTCTGTTTAAGTTGTTGCTATCTATGACTAGGTGCGTAAGTTGTTATTTATGATTAGGTCTTTGTTAATGATGACTAGATATTATAAAATCTTTCTTAACCATGACCGTATGTGAGCAGATCTTTGTTGATTATGATTGTTTGTGACCTAATCTGTTAACAAAGACTTTTTGTGACTGTTATGTATCATTTGTAACTCTTTGTGACCAGGTCTGTGCTAGCTATGATCAAGTGTATGTTGATTGTGACTGAAATTGACCTGTAATGCGTTGAATGTTACATGCTATTGTCTGACTCTAATTTTATTTTGTCACACATCAAATACTAATAGCAATATATGCTTGAAGAGATAATGAACAAAATTAAATTACAATCATCTCATTCTAATTTTTCAAAAGAAAATTTCTTGAACTCTTGCAACTTGTGTTGGATAAGATAGCCTTCATACCAATTATGCCTCTAAATCTGAAAATTAGTGATACAACTTATTACATTGTAAAAATAATGTAAAGTAAACAATTAAAAACTCTAACTAGTGACCGAAGATATTAGCATACAAAATTTAACCTTACTATCTATGGTATTTACTCCATTATAACTTTAGCAAACGGCCATGCAATTATGGTATCTTCACATTCTTCAATATAAGTCATATCAAAAGTAAGCCTCTACAAGAATGCATTAGATTTCATTGCTAGATCAACCCAATGTCTCATAGTATTATGTCTTAGAGGGATGTAATAAACCAATATTTTTGGATCATTTGATGACCAAAACATTTTTCTACCACATTTTCTCCTATTCCAGTTCAATCTAATACCTTATACTTCTTTTTGTGTTTACACTCTTCAACAACTCAATTTTAGGAAGCAAGTTATAGTCAATTTTAAAAGTGTATATATATAGGGTAATTAGCACAAAAGGTCCATACCTTTCATTTTTTTAGTATTTTCGTCCTTATTTTAACGTTTCATTACAGACAACGTCATTTTCACCATTTTTAATGTAAAATGATCAAAATACCCTGTCATTTAAATAAAACCAAAAAAAGAAAAGAAAAATAAAGAATAAATTACAATCTTACTCTTAAAATTTTAAAAAGTGTAAGTGAGTCCAAATAATTATTAAAAGGACTAATAGCACAAAATGTCCCTACATTTGGTCTATAATGTGCAGAACGTCCATACGTATTAAATTAGTGAAAATGATATTTTCCACAATGAAATGTAGAAATAGGGATAAAAATGCAAAAAATTGAAACGTATTGACATTTTTCGCAAGAATTGTCAAATGTAGGGATTTTTTTGTTATTAGGCCTTATTAAAATATTAAAAATAACAAAAAAAACTCTCTCTCTCTCTCTCTCATTTTCTTCTCCAAATGGTTCAGCCATTTTAGAAGCCAAAAAACTCCAGCAAACCACTACCCAAACTACTAGACCACCATACCACAGAAAAGTCCTCACTTCCTTTTATACATACCACCCAACGTCCAACCTTGAAACCTTCATGTCAATAGATTTGTTCGAAATTGCAAGCTAAAATACACAACTCGCGAATGCATATACTGGCGGCATTACATATTCCTGAGAGACCCATGCCATTTCAACACACCAATCAACTATACTCACGAGGGCACCTCTCTTCATGGTCTTAAAATATCAACAGATGGTTCAGTGGTTTGGATGTTCGACGGTTTGGACGATGGTTGGTCGGAGTTTTTCCACTTCTAATGGGTAGTCCCATTTGGAGAAAAATTGGGGGGGGGGGGGGGGGGGGGGGAGCGAAGAGGGAAAAAGGGGGGGGGGGGGGGGGGGGGGGGGGAGAGAGAGAGAGAGAGAGAGGGAGAGAGATTTTTTATTATTTTTAATATTTTAATAAGGCCTAATAGCAAAAAAATCCCTATGTTTAACGCTTCTTGCGTAAAATATCCACATGTTTCAATTTTTTTCTGTTTTCATTCCTATTTTCATGTTTCGTTGTGGAAAACGTCATTTTCACCAATTCAAAATATAGAGACATTTTCACACTATAGGCCAAACGTAGGGACGCTTTGTGTCTATTAGGCCTTTTAATAATTATTTGGACTCACTTGCACTTTTTAAAACATTTAGGAGTAAGATTGTAATTTTTTCTTTATTTTTCTTTTCTTTTTTTGGTTTTATTTAAATCGAGTGTATTTTGGTCATTTTTACATTAAAAAATGGGAAAAATAACGTTTGCAATGAAACATTGAAATAAGGGCGAAAATGCCAAAAAATGAAAATTTCAAAAAATGAAATTGACAAAATTTACCGATGAAGATGATAGCAGTATATTAGATAATTTTTTACTCTACTTTCCTTGAGACTATAAAGATAAAAATTTCAAAAAATACTTATTGAATTGTGTGAAGTACAAACATATATAAGTTATATTTCATTTAGAGGAACTTACTAACTTGTTTTTTCAATAAGTTATTGATTGTCCTCTTGAACCTTCAAATGATTTGTTCCTCTTTTAAATGAGATATACTAGACTTACTTTGAGTTCATATGAAATATTTTGTCTAGAAAACTCTACCTCCAATCCCTCGTAATCGCCCACGATTCTCTGGGCCAAGTACTTTCAAAAGAACATCTTCTTTTATATTAATTTTAAATCTCATTAAAATAGAGCCCCAACAAGGACTCTATATATATATATATATATATATATATATATATATATATATAGAACTAAAAAAATAAATTAAGTATATACTTACAAGCATCTCTGCAACAAGTTTTTATAAAGGTTAACCTTGATGTCCAACTTATTTAAGAAAATATGAAAACCATTATTAGCATTCTACTTGAAAATTTTAGAAAAATGACATAAATAAATAAACAAGACTCACCATTTGTAGGTTGACAAAAGAATACAAAATAAATAAAAGATTAATTTTAAAATAAGAAAGCTGAACTAGAAAACACAAACAAAATTGTCAATAAAGCAATAAACATATGCTAACCTAGAACCAGGGGCAAACAAAGGGAGGTCCACGTGATCTCATTTTAATCTATACCAAATTTAATAATTAATTTTAATAATGCATTTCATGAGACCCAAAACTTTTCAACTTATATCAAAATCTACTAAAAATTTAAATTAGTCCCCACCAAACAAGGGGTAATTACAATAAATTTTTTTCTTTACTCTTGGAAGCTCACAGACACATCTAAAAATGTTCAAAACCGATGTTATTTGAAGATTCTCCAACAAGATTTAACTTCTTTTTGTGAAAACAGCCTCTATAATCAATTGCCTAAAGCTGTTCCAACTAATTTACAAAGAAATTGTTGAAAAAGTCTTAGTATATTATAAACTTGACACCATGCACTTGCAGTATAGTTTACACATAAAAATGGACAAACTTGGAAAAAGAAGAGTTCAAATATGCACGAAAAATTTAATTTTAAGGTGGAAGATGGAAAATTCTATCGTATATTTGCATGTGTCTTGTATATGAAACTAAAAATCATATTTATAGGTTGTTAAACAACTCTTCTCAAGAATTATAATCCTTCATAAGAATCACAACTTTATGTATTATAAGGTAAATAAGAAAATTGGGATGAATATACAACAAAAAAACTGGAAGAACAGGTGCCAAAGAACTTTTTTCTAAGGAGAGTCAGGGACATCTCTCACATTCTGTACATGTAGCAAGCCCATTCACACAATCCATCAAAAGCACAGAAAGCCAAAATAATTATCACAAGTGGTAAACCAATTTGCACAAGTCAAAACTACAATGGGGGATGCTATATGGACAGAGGCTGCCAATAGGGGGCTGCCACGTCGGCCTGTGTTTGGACAGAGGCCTGTCCAAGGAGTTTTATCCAAGTATGATTGCAAAAGGTGTCCTTTGCTTTACTCTGTTATCTCATAATAGAGTAATCAGCTCATAAATAGCCTAATAAAGCCTTTCGTTCCTTTCCATGGAAAATATTCCTGATCCATAAGTAGAATGCATAACATCAGCCAACAAAGGAAACTGTAAGAACGCAAATAGCGTAACTGGAACACAAGCAGTGAGAGCAATCGGGATAATAACCCAAGCCAGTTGATGTCCAACCACAATGAAAAAGCTTGCACTAAAAGCTAGAAGCATTGATGCTATAGAAAAGAAAAGTGTTGTTAGGCCAATAATCAGCCTCTTCGGCAAGGACTCCAGGAAATCTTCTTCAGCATAACGCGAGGTGAGGATAGATAAGAACATCAATATAGATGTCACAGAGGAGAACAGAGCAAGTGCATCTGATATGGAGAAAATTATAAATGACTTGTCCCTAAGGAACATAGGGGTTCCTGTATTATTGTTGTTGCCTCCTGGTACAGTAAAAATTGCAGCAAACATTACTGTAGTAATAAGTGTTGCAACAAGCATGCAGGATGATGCTGTATCCTTCATCCATTTCTCCCCACTCTCGACTAATCCCTTGTGTTCCTGAGTAAATAGCATTTGGGGTGTTCTACCTTCTGAGTCTTTCATTTCCTTGTATAATGGCTGCATATTCTTCTCAACTTCCTTTGAATGTTAAAAAGAAGAAGAGTCAAGAAGCTATTTTAATTAATTCAAACAGGCAAGAATAAAGTTCGTACACAATTTGATAGTCACCTTAAACCACAGCAACTCCCGTTGCATTTGAAGTGCTGCACCAGAGACAATTTTAAGTCTATTTGAAGGAGCCAAGTTTGCAGCCAAGTGTAAAATGTTACAATTGTTGGGGTTCTTAGAGGATGTGATCAAATCTTTGTGCGCACCTATGTCATAAAGAAGTTTGAAGATTTTTTCTTGGCGATGAATAACTGCAATGTGAAAAATGCTTCGACTTTGCTCATCAACTTTCCAAATGAGATCAGGATAGGAGAGAATAAGCTCCCTGATGAACTGAAAGTTTCCAAATTCTGCAGCTATGAATAATGGTCGTGAAGGGCTCCTGAATAACCTCTCAATTTCTGAATCATCCAATAAGAAGAGAACCTGTTTCCACAAGAATTTTACAAACTCCAGGGCTTGAGATTGCATCAGCATTTTCTCAATAACTCCCTGGATTCCTAGAGTTATAAGGCAACAAAAGTCAACTCACTAAAATTATTGAACATGCTTATTATGGGACTTGTAATGCATTCCATACCTGTTAGGTGCATAGCATGATTGAGAAATCTGAAGTTGCTAGTACGACCAGTCTTGTTCAACAGTTTTGCAATCAGACCTACTTGATTCAATTAGGAGCACAAATGAGACTGCCTTTTCACTTTGCCATGCTTTGCTATATTGACATAGAGGTTACAATTTAAATAGAAATGAAAAATCTTACAGTGGTCTTGTTTACTTTTGCCTGAAAATGCTGAAGTCTTTCGAGCTAGAACATGAAGTGCTGTCTCGCCATTGGGCTCTCTTTCAATGGCTAGTTCTGGTTTGTGTTCAAGTATATGCAGAGCAACATCTGAAAAAAATTAAACAGTTTGCCTCATCTATGCTGTTTTTTCAAAATATTTATATATATGTTTGTGAATCGAATGCTATCTTACCATATAAATCAGAGCTAATAGTTGCAATTAGTAGCCCAACATAGTCCTCTTTGGAAAGAAATTGGTTATCCGTTACTGAATAAATATACCAGACCATGTCTCTATATCCCATTAAAGCAGCAATGTGTAGGGCTGTCACTCCATTGATACCTCTTATCATAGGCAAGTCACTGTTTTTTGCTACCATTAACTCTGCAATTTTTGTAATACCAGATGCAACAGCAAAGCAAAGTGCAGTATTTTCATACTTATTTTTAAGTGCCAAATCCAATGAATTCATCATTTTGACCAATTCTTGTACAAATATTATCTGTTTTGCGCCTGCTGCAATATGCAGAACACTTTCCCCTCGGTTTGTGATCCTTGCAGTTATTGCTTGAGGATGTAGATAAAAAAATTCTTTTGCTTTTTCCCAATCACCCTTGAGTGCAGCATGGTATAGAGGAACATACATTGCAAGATTCCTGGCGGGATAAGTCCCCTCTAATGTTAATGAACCAGAGGCCAAAGTCAGAAAACCAATATAATTATGTTCGTTGAAGTATACAAAATGCCGGCAGCGACAGAGAAATCCAGTGGAAAATACATCATTTTCTATTCGACTATTGGCAATATAAGCATATCAAGTGGAGGAAAAAAAAAAGACAATAGTGTTTCCCTAAGCAAACGAAAATATTACATTGATAGGCCCATGAAACCCCTAATTTAGCTATAGAATCTTATGGTAAAAGGAGTTTACTTACCAACTCTCTCCGAAAATGAAATAAGATGTGTTTGTGTCCCAGCAGGAACGGACTGCATGGAAGTGTGATTTGGGATTTGACCATTGGAACAGTAGGTTGGCTGAACTTGAACAAGAGGGTAAGAAGTGATTCCAGTGTTGTTCAAGTCAGGTTCTTCAGCACCACCAGAGGCCGGGATGGAGTTTAGTTCCTGGAAGCAGGACTGAATAGAAAGAGTTCTCTGAAGTTGAAACTTGCTCGAGTTTTCCATTACTCGCAACCAGATCAACTACTACCTCAAGCTATGGAAATTAATAATAGCCAGAAATTAAGAAGTTAGAATGAATTTCTTCAATATGAAGTCAACTCCACCATTTCTAGAAACTTACCATTAGTTGAAACTTTTTTGAGCAAGAAAATGCTCAATCAGTGCAAGGAAAATTCCTGAAAGATGTGTGACATGAAGAAAATAATACTAACACTTTATAAAAAATAATTTCAACTCATAATCTTTGGAAAGGTAAAAGATGTATTCGACTCATTTGGTCACATCTAATCTTTGGAAAGATAAAGATGGCACATAAAGTGTGGTTAAATAAGCTATAAACTTTTTGACACCACTACTAACTCCAAGTATTAAAATTCCTTCTTCCTGAGTTCCTCCCATTCATGTGGACTAGGTCTGTTTTCTCAGTAGAATTTCAACTTCTACAGTTAAAATTTATTAGCTTCTTCAATCAATTTGTTTATTTCCAGACAGGCACTGACAGAGACAAGAAGCAATTTTTTTTTTTTTTTAAATCCACCATCCCAACAAGAGCAAGAAATATCAGGCAAATTGAATATGGTGGATTCAATTTGACTGTCATTTTGATTATATTTTATTTTGCCATTGGATTTACGTACTTCTAATGTGGTTATCCTTGCTTAAACTAACAATTATTTATTATTTATTTATTATTATTATTATTATTATTTTATTTATTTATTTATTTTTAATCTTTCCTCACTCCACCTTGCCCCGATCCGTTCCGCCCTGCCCTGCCAACCCATCGGGTGGAGTTTTTTGGCCCCATTTGAGACGAAATTTTTTGCCATCTCTACTCTCTAATGACTCAAATTTTCAAAACTCTGCAGCAATGAATAATTGTCATAAAGGGATCCCAATAACTAAATCACAGTCATTATGGTTTGCAACGTGATTGAGCACTCTGCAGCAATGAATAATTGTCATAAAGGGACATAAAACACACGTTGAAGGATAGAAAAATAACTTTGTCACCTTCATGCTGTTACTTTAGTAATTAATTACTAACCTAATAATTTACATTCTCTTAGAATGGGGTGGATGGGTCAACACTCCACCCACCCCACCCCCATGTGTAGAGCAATAGCAGGAAACTTCTGAGGAAGAAGAGTTGGAAATAAATATGTGAGTGGGAGAATTATATAACATTAATGTCGGTTTCAAGTGAAAAAATAATATGCCAAATGGACCGACTTTGCATTAAATGTGGTTGTTTATATGCAAGGTCTCACTTGGCCTTCTTCTGTGCCATAAATCTCGTATTTTTGTTTATGCAAGTATTTATTGTGCAGTATTAGATAGGATCGAGCTGTTTAATACGAAAAATGTTAATTTTTTCTTCAATATTATTTGTACAATCAATTCACTTACTAAACATATTATTTATAAATGTTGTACTCTTGTCTCGTGTACACTTTCAATTAGATAATATGACTATATGTTTGGTCCTCATTTTTGAAATTAATTTATTTTCAAATTCATTTTCAATCACGTTTAATGGGAATCATAATTTTTATTTACTTTCTAACCACGCATTTTATCAACTATTTTATCAAAATCTATTAAAATATAATATTTCGTTAAACTAAACAGGGGCTAAAGAGTAATGTCGTTAAACTACTACTATTTTTACTTGTTACACAACATTATAATCACACCACAATTAAAATCAATTTTAAAATGAAAACTTCACAACAAATTTTACAGTTAGAGACTTCTAACCCAATAAAAATAAAAAGTGATTTTTTTTTTCTTGACAGTATTATAATGTACTCTCCATCCCAGAATTACTCTTTATTTTTGTCATCTTCCCCCACCCATTCTTCATCACCAATTTTCCCTACCCACCCCTAGTTTAAACTAATAAAATTGGAAGGAAAAGTAGAATAATATTCACTTTTAATCACTCAAATTGATAATGGCAGAATGCCCGAATGAAGAGAATTCCCTGAACTTCCCCATAGAATTTCAGATCCATTTCCTAATTTGAATTTAGATTTTTTTAACAGAAAAGATGTGAAAAATAAATTTTCAAATCTACTTTGTTTTTGTTCTTCACTTATAAGTTTGACAAAAGAGTTTAGCATTCGTTGAGTAATTTGACCTAACTCTAAAAGAAGTTTCGTGACATGAATAAATTATTTTAAGACTCTAACTCCATCACATAACAAGTTTAACCTACAATTATTCTATAAATTGGGAGAAGAGGGGCAAGAGAGAGATTGAAAGCACAATATACTTAAAAATGTTTAACCAAAATCTTCTGTCACAGCAAATACTTAAAATGTTTAACCAGAAATTCTACGACCAAATTCTTCTTGTTTTTCTTTTTCTTTTGTTCAATCTTTGGGGATTTTGCTATATAAATCTTAGCATTTGTATCTTTGAAAAGAAGTTGAAAATTTTTTTGTGGTGTAATGATGATGGTGATGGAATGAATAAATAAATAATTGAACAATAAATAGGATACTCGTATCATTTAACTCGCGATTAATTAAATAAATAAGAAAATTGTGGAGCCCCTGATACTTATTGTGATGATAATATAAGTACCTTTGATGAATAAGAGATAACCTGATTGGAGATTTAAAAAAAAAAAAAAAAAAAAAAAAAATGGCCGATGCACATGCGTTGACGAACGGCGTCATGGGACGTTGATATGCACGCGTTGGACATGTTGTTAGCAACTATTTTATATTCAATTTAATCTTAATTTATTACAGTGCTTTGGTAGTTATCTAGAATATTTAGTTTTCTATGCTTGCGTGCAAGCAAATCGTGTGGCTTGGATTTGTCGACGCGGTTTTTAGATTGCAATTGAACAATAATACAGGTTGGAATGAAATGTCAATATGCATACATGTTTCCAAATAACAAAATTCTACGAATATTTCAAGCATCGACATCATATTTATTAAAAAAAGATATTTTACTTCGTTTTGCATGTGATATTTGACATTTTTACATAGTACGTATCAACAAATATTTTAAAAAGAAAATGAAGTTATATCATAATAGTGATCGATGATACCATAATAAATATAGAAATAACCATTTAGGAAATCTCATTAAGGCAAAAACTTTTAGCTGCCAAAATTATAAGCATCTTGAAATCAAGATATAGCAATATGATCTCGATATATTAAACTGAAGTTTGATTGAACTCTTAAAAATTGAATTCACGATGACGTTTAAATTTTTTTGAGAATTATAGATGTATAGCTTTTGTAACGGAGAAAATAAGAAAGTCTATAGAAATTAAATAGTTGTTGAAAAGAAAGTGACCTAGACTTGAAACCTCTTGATGGAATGGAAATTTTGACGAAGAAACAAAATATTAATTCTATAAATTGCGAGAAGAGGGGCAAGAGAGAGATTGAAAGCACAATGTACTTAAAAATGTTTAACCAAAATCTTCTGTCACAGCAAATACTTAAAATGTTTAACCAGAAATTCTACGACCAAATTCTTCTTGTTTTTCTTGTTCTTTTGTTCAATCTTTGGGGATTTTGCTATATAAATCTTAGCATTTGTATCTTTGAAAAGAAGTTGAAAATTTTTTTGTGGTGTAATGATGATGGTGATGGAATGAATAAATAAATAATTGAACAATAAATAGGATACTCGTATCATTTAACTCGCGATTAATTAAATAAATAAGAAAATTGTGGAGCCCCTGATACTTATTGTGATGATAATATAAGTACCTTTGATGAATAAGAGATAACCTGATTGGAGGACAAATTTAAGACTCAGGAATCAGTTTAGGTAGCCATGTCATTATTTGAAAATGAATCCTTAGAAAAATCTGGGATTTCCAAATCATTGGTCTAAGGTCACTGAAATTGGTGAGATAATTTCCAATGTGAGCATGTCTTAACCCAAGCCCATGTCAGGAGGTGCTAGTACAACCATAATTTTTCTGCATTCTACACTCATACCTAAAATATAAGTTATGTTCATCTGTCTCTCAGGGCATAGCTCAGTGGTGCAAAGCACAAGAGTGAGGTATTTTTAGCCTTGTTGGCATCCGATGCAAAGCACAAGAGTGAGGTATTTTTAGCCTTGTTGGCATCCGATGTGTGAGAATTTGATTCCTGATATATGAAATTGGACTTTTTGTGAGCATCAGTGTATAGATAAGCTCTTGTTCCATGGCCTATTGGGGCACATCCCGCGATTTATCTCCCTCATAATGCTCTAAGGGCAGAGCGGTGGGGGTCCTCAAGGTTGGGGTTCAACCTTCTTTTTATTATTTTTTTTATTTTTTATGTTCATCGATTTTAGATACATAGACGACAGTAAGGAACACACAAATATGTGTGTGTGCCATTCCTATGGTAGCTGATGTCCTATAGTGACGTTTCTTGAATGCTGATGCAGATTACAACAGATACAAAGATAAAGTCAACCGATTTTAACTGTTGGTGTATCTAAGATTCTCGCTTCAGCTGTTGATAATTCCAATAGAGTAACAATTTTGATGGAAATGAAAGATCTTAGAAGGGCGGAAACATTAATGCCAGATTACTACAAGAATTTTATGTTTTCCCTACAAAGAAAAATATTTGTATTTGCGGGGAAATATATATATATATATATATACACACATTTACAGATGAAAAACTTTGTAGGGAAAATGTTTATATTTGTGGGGAAAAAAAACATTTGCAGACGAAAAAAATTAGTAGGCATATTTGTGGGCAAACATCGAGGAGATAGGTAAAAAGACAACAAATTTTTAAATTTGTGGACTAAAGTTTTTCCCAACAAAGCCTTTGAAGACGAATACAATTCATCCCTTAAGTCTTTTCCCTACAAAATCATTTGACTTCTAAAGTTACTTTTGCCCACAAAAAGGTTTTACTTTTCCCTATAAATTATATTGTAGGCTAAATCATTTTTTTTCCTACAAAAAAATTATCATATTGAATGAACATTTGTGAGCTAAGATATGGATATTTTTCCAATTAAAAACTTGTAGTAACATGGTACATAGCATTTTGTGGGCTAAACCTTATTTTTCTCTATAAAAATATTTTCATGGAGAAAACATACTTGTAGGCTA
>NW_019243075.1:19434-34915 GCF_002742605.1 Olea europaea var. sylvestris | reverse complement strand
TGGTGTAATGATGATGGTGATGGAATGAATAAATAAATAATTGAACAATAAATAGGATACTCGTATCATTTAACTCGCGATTAATTAAATAAATAAGAAAATTGTGGAGCCCCTGATACTTATTGTGATGATAATATAAGTACCTTTGATGAATAAGAGATAACCTGATTGGAGGACAAATTTAAGACTCAGGAATCAGTTTAGGTAGCCATGTCATTATTTGAAAATGAATCCTTAGAAAAATCTGGGATTTCCAAATCATTGGTCTAAGGTCACTGAAATTGGTGAGATAATTTCCAATGTGAGCATGTCTTAACCCAAGCCCATGTCAGGAGGTGCTAGTACAACCATAATTTTTCTGCATTCTACACTCATACCTAAAATATAAGTTATGTTCATCTGTCCCTCAGGGCATAGCTCAGTGGTGCAAAGCACAAGAGTGAAGTATTTTTAGCCTTGTTGGCATCCGATGCAAAGCACAAGAGTGAGGTATTTTTAGCCTTGTTGGCATCCGATGTGTGAGAATTTGATTCCTGATATATGAAATTGGATTTTTTGTGAGCATCAGTGTATAGACAAGCTCTTGTTCCATGGCCTATTGGGGCACATCCCGCGATTTATCTCCCTCATAATGCTCTAAGGGCAGAGCGGTGGGGGTCCTCAAGGTTGGGGTTCAACCTTCTTTTTATTATTTTTTTTATTTTTTATGTTCATCGATTTTAGATACATAGACGACAGTAAGGAACACACAAATATGTGTGTGTGCCATTTCAGTTAGCCCATGTCAGGAGGTGCTAGTACAACCATAATTTTTCTGCATTCTACACTCATACCTAAAATATAAGTTATGTTCATCTGTCTCTCAGGGCATAGCTCAGTGGTGCAAAGCACAAGAGTGAGGTATTTTTAGCCTTGTTGGCATCCGATGCAAAGCACAAGAGTGAGGTATTTTTAGCCTTGTTGGCATCCGATGTGTGAGAATTTGATTCCTGATATATGAAATTGGACTTTTTGTGAGCATCAGTGTATAGATAAGCTCTTGTTCCATGGCCTATTGGGGCACATCCCGCGATTTATCTCCCTCATAATGCTCTAAGGGCAGAGCGGTGAGGGTCCTCAAGGTTGGGGTTCAACCTTCTTTTTATTATTATTTTTATTTTTTATGTTCATCGATTTTAGATACATAGACGACAGTAAGGAACACACAAATATGTGTGTGTGCCATTCCTATGGTAGCTGATGTCCTATAGTGACGTTTCTTGAATGCTGATGCAGATTACAACAGATACAAAGATAAAGTCAACCGATTTTAACTGTTGGTGTATCTAAGATTCTCGCTTCAGCTGTTGATAATTCCAATAGAGTAACAATTTTGATGGAAATGAAAGATCTTAGAAGGACGGAAACATTAATGCCAGATTATTACAAGAATTTTATGTTTTCCCTACAAAGAGAAAGGTTTGTATTTGTGGGGAAATATATATATATATATATATATATATATATATATATATATGTATATATTTACAGACGAAAAACTTTGTAGGGAAAGGTTTGTATTTGTGGAAAAAAAACATTTGCAGACGAAAAAAATTAGTAGGCATATTTGTGGGCAAACATCGAGGAGATCGGTAAAAAGACAACAAATTTTTTAATTTGTGGACTAAAGTTTTTCCCAACAAAGCCTTTGAAGACGAATACAATTCATCGCTTAAGTTTTTTCCCCTACAAAATCATTTGACTTCTAAAGTTACTTTTGCCCACAAAAAGGTTTTACTTTTCCCTATAAATTATATTTCGACAAAAAAATTATCATATCGAATGAACATTTATCAGCTAAGATATGGATATTTTTCCAATTAAAAACTTGTAGTAACATGGTACATAGCATTTTGTGGGCTAAACCCTATTTTTCTCTATAAAAATATTTTCATGGAGAAAACATACTTGTAGGCTATTATGAAATACTCACAGGGAGAAATTAAATTATTTTTATATGTTTATTTTTTATTTATATTGTAGAAATATTTTTAATCTAATTCAAAATAATATAATAATATAAAGAGGCAATTAATTAATTTAGACATATAGTATTGAATCCAAAATATTTCATCAAAACACAAATAAAAATCATTCACCAAATATTGTTGCATCTAAACTTAAAAAAGAGTATAGGAAACATTCTCTATACCTATTATTATGTACCTAAAAAAATATAACTCTTCGTACTTATGAATAAAATATGTTGTTGATCATCACCAAAGTCGTTCTCTTTATCATTAGCATCATTGGTCAATGGCCTAACGATAACCCATATTCATTGAGCAACGTGACCGAATGATGGCTCCGATATCATGAATTAACAACCATGTGCTCCGTAACTTGTTGTCGTCCGCTCACAACAAAATCATTGATGTGCATAAACCCCACAACAGAATTCATGACAAGTATGAAAGCCTATATTCCTACCTCTTTTATTTCACGCCATATTTCTCTTGTAGAGTTTCCCTGAGAATTTCCAGAAATTACAATATAGGGGCACTCTTTAACATGAACTGCATAGGTTTCTCAGCTCCATCAATTTAGTATTGATAAAGATGAAAATGTAGAAAAAGTTGTTGGAATATTAATTCAAAGAGGAAGAAAGTTGAACATTTTATAGATATATTTTTTTTTCTTATTAATACATACATGGTTGGGACATAAGCATGCATTGCAAAAAATCTCTAACACACTCCTAGTCAACAACTCTTCACCTACTACCACTTCACTTGTTGACAGCATTTCTAACATTATGCAAGACCATACTATGACAGGCTTTAATCACTTAGAGACCTTAACTTTAGCTAGAAATAAATACAACAAAAAAACACTATACTTTTATCAACAAAAGTGTCAACCTAATGTCAATACTCCTCCTTGACACTTTAGCTAGAAACAGCAAGGCATTTTCTTAATATTTCAAACCTTCATTTGGACAAAGATTTGGTAAGGATGTCAGGATATTGATCTTCAGCATTGCAATTCACTAGCTTCACTTCATGATTTTTTTTTTTTTTGCTTGCGTCATTGCATGATACTTGATCTTGATGCGCTTTGTTCTTCCATGAAACACCGGATTCTTAACCATAGAAATTGTCGATTGATTGTCACAGGAAATGAAAGTTGCATTTGCTTGCTTGTGGTTAAGATCTTCCAGTACTTTCCTCAACTAGATTGCTTGGTTAGTGGCTTCTAATGCAGCTATATACTCTACCTTTGCTGTTGATTGTGCCACCATTTTTTGCTTCATCGAGTTCTAGCAAACGACACTTGATCCCCTAATAAAATACATATCCAGAGGTGCTTTTATATCATCAAAGGATCCAGCCCAATCATTGTCAGTATAACCATTTAAATCTGGCTCTTGGAAGTGCAATTCACTTGGCTCTTGTCTAAATCTGGAAAGTATATTTGTAGCAAAAGTGATGTCTGGTCTTGTGATAGATAAATACAATAAGAATCCCACCAAACTTCTATAGACCTTCTCATTAGTTTTCTTGCTTCTATCATCCTTCACTAGCTTTAAAACCAATGGATTACTTACTATTTAAAATTATCCATGCTGAATTCCTTTAGAATTTCCTCAGCATACCTCCTTTGTAAACAAAAATTCCTTCTTGTGATTGATTTATTTCCATTCCAAGAAAATATTGCATTTCCTCAAATCTGTCATATCAAATGCCCACTTCATTTCACCTTTCACTTTATCAATCAAAGCCTAATTGCTGCCGGTTATTAGGAGATCATCAACATACAGGGGAATAATGATCATTTCTTCCTCCACTTGCTTCATATAAAGTGTTTGCTCATTCATACTTTTAATGAAATCAAGGTTGCCCAAATGATCACCAAACATACTATACCAGGCCCTTGAAGCTTGTTTCAAACCATACAAAGCCTTCTTCAACAAATACACTTTATCTCCTTCTCTAGTCACAAAGAAACCTTCTGATTGTTCAATGAAAATTTCCTCATTTAAGTATCCATTTAGGAAAGCTAATTTAACATCCAATTGATGTCTTTTCCAACTTCTTTCAGTAGCAATGGCAAACAACAATCTAATGGTTTCATACCTGGTCACAAGAGCAAGTTTATCTGTGAAATCAATGCCATACTGCTAAGCATATCCTTTCACAACTAACCTGGCTTTAAGTTTGTTGATTGAACCATTAGAGTTTAGCTTAGTTTTAAACACCCATTTAACTCCAATCACATTTTTATCCTTTGGTCTATCAAACAATACCCAAGTTTCATTCTTTTCTATCATACTTAGCTCTTCCTTCAATGCAGCCATCCAAACCTATGAATTTGCTACTTCATAGAAGTTTGAAGGCTCCAACACAATTGAATTACATCTTGCATTCATATTAGCAAGTGGCCTAGTTCTCAACACAGCATTTTCAGAATCAGAATCACTATCAGGTTCTGGTTCATCTTCATTGACAACACTTCCATTTCCTTGTGGAACCAGCCTTGGAAATTGCAATTTGTCCAAGGTACTTGCTTCCCAATTCCATGAAGATCCTTCATCTACCTTAATATCCATACTGGACATCATCTTTTTGGTTTGAGGATTGTAGACTCTATACCCTTTGGCATTATCACAATAACCAACCAAAACGCCAAGCTCTGCCTTTTGACTTAGTTTATCTCTTTTGACATCAGGTATATGAGTGTAACATATGCTCCCAAACACTTTCAAGTGTGAGACATTTGGCTTGACTCCATACTAGGCTTCAAAAGGAGTTAGCTTGTTCAAAGCTTTTGTAGGTAATCTGTTGAGAAGATAAGTTGCTGTATTCATAGCTTCAACCCAAAAATCCTTTGGAACATTTTTTTCAGGCATCAAACACCTGGCCATCTCTGTCAGAGTCCTTTTTTTCTCTCATAACACTCCATTATGCTGAGGTGAATATGGATTTGTCAACTGATGTTTGATCCCAACAACAACGCAGAACTTGTCAAAATGATCACACTTATATTCAGTTCCATTGTCTGTCTTGATGGCTTTAGTTTTGCAGTTGCTCTCATATTCCACCAGATTTTTAAACTTTTGAAACACACCAGCTACTTCAGACTTCATTTTTAGAAAAATACCTAGCACATCCTTGTCAAGTCATCAATAAAGAGCACAAAATACCTGCTCCCATTTAGAGTTGGTATTCTTATTTGACCATATACATCATAATGGATAATTCCAGCTTATTTGTTGCTCTTTTTGACTGATTTTTACGAAATGGCAATCTAGTTTGCTTTCCATGTTGACAAGCATCACAAACACAGCCATCATCACATATGTCAGGTAAATTTTCAACAAAGTTCCTGCTTGTTTAATTGCTTGAGTGAGGTGAAATTTGCACGTCCAAATCGTTTATGCCAAAGTAAGGATTCCACAACAGTGCTAGAAAATGTACGTGAGGTCATTCTTTTCCGTTCTAAAGGAAAACTTCTTTGTTTCATTTCAGCTGTCATCAATTCATTTCCATTTCCATCCAATATAGTGCAGCCACTATCTTTGAATATCAATGTATAATTTTTCTCAACCAGCTGACCTACAATCACTAAGTTCTGGTCTATGTTTGGTACATAAAGAACATCAGGAATGTCTTTAATACCTATTGGAGTTTGCACAGCAATTACACCAATTCCTTCTACTTTCACATTTTCACCATTGCCCATCTTCACTTTTGATTTATATGTGCTGTCCAATTCGACGAAGATACTGGAGTCTAAAGCCATATGATGTGTGCATCCACTATCTAGCAACCATGTTTCAATATCACTATACATTTTGTGATTTGTAGCTATGAATAGATGCTCTTCATGCTGATCTTATTGCAGATTTTCAGCCACCTATGCCTGCTGCTGAGGTTGTTTCTCCTTAAGGTTTTTACATACCTTTTGAACATGCCCTAATTGCTTACATGCTCTACATTGGACTCCTGGTCTATACCAATACCATTTTGAAGAATGATCGATTTTCTTGCAGTGAGGACAGGATGGATAGTCATCATTTTTACCAGCATTTTTGTTGCCTTCAACCTTCTTCTTCTCCTCAGATTGATGCTTCTTCACTCTATAGCTTGCTTGAACTTTACATTTTTCCTTAATAAACAAGGCTCCTTTTATTTGTTCTTCTTGCCTAATCAGCCTCCTCTGCTCAGTAGCTTGCAAGGCATTCACTAATTCAGACAAAGTTATAGTGGACAGATCTCTAGAGTCTTCAAGAGATGAGATTTTTGCCTCAAATTTTTTTGACAAACTAATCAAAAACTTCTCCACAACTCTTTTTTCAGGTAAATCATCTCCCATAGCCTTATCTGGTTCACCACTTTCATCAGTCAGTTAGAAAACTTTTTGACAGTTTCTGACTCTTTCATCTTCAAGGTTTCATACTTTCTTCTCAAATTTAAAACTTGCATCTGCCTTGCCTCTAAATTTTTCTTAAAATCTATCCCAGGCTTCCTTGGCTGTCTCACAAGTGTTAATCCTGGTGAGGCTCTGATACCATTGTTGAAATATTAATTCAAAGAGGAAGAAAGTTGAACATTTTATAGATATATTTTTGTTCTTATTAATACATACCCTACTGGAACATATGTATGGATCGCAAAAAGTCTATAGCACACTCCTAGTCAACAACTCTACACCTATTACCACTTCACTTGTTGACAGCATTTCTAACATTATGCAAGACCATACTATTGTAAGTGTTATGCCATAGATCCAATCTATTTAGGTTGTAAACACTTGTAATATGTTTAATGTATTTAATTTTGGCAAGATCTATTATTTATTTAAATTAATTTTGAGATAAATAATATTAAATAATAGAGTCTAAAAATCCAAGTTTAAGTGATTTGTTAATCACAAGGAGTTGTGATTGTGAGATATAAATTATGTATGATTGGATCTTGAATAATCCGTGGTCGTAAGTAATAATAAGATACAGATATCGTTATTACAGATAGACCATCACGTGTGACATTTCTTACTTGTGAAGTAAGTAGCTGATCTTACAAGGTAAAGTGTGGTGACACTTCAATGAACACGTGGATATTTTGTTATAAAACAAAACATTGGAGACTCGCTAAGAGATTCCACATGGATAACTATCTGAGTGTCAGTGGTTAATCTCTAACGTTCAGTAGTGGAATTGGTCCTATGACTTGAGGTCATCATAGTGCTTTGTATGAAGACAGTCATGTTTTAACAGTGTTGGATGTCGCTCTGCCAAGGGTCGCTAATACGACATCGTTTGGGTATGTCAAGAACCATATGAAAGTTGTGGATGACCAATAGAGGATTCGTTACTCTTAGATAGTAAGAGATTTTGATCCGCATTTCGTTCAATTAAGTCAATAACGAAATCCTTGATCAAGGTATACACATAAGTTAAAAAGGAGTTTTCGACTCATATTGAGTTAATAGTAGAATGAAAAATATTATCGATAATCGAGTTTGACACACTTCCATATCTCGTAATTGATCGGATCACATTGACGAAGTGATTATAATTTCATGGTAAACGAACAGTTTTGATTTTGTCATACCACGTGATATTTTCCGTCACATGTGTTGCCCTGATATATCGCTAGATGTCAATCTGGGACGGCTAGTGTGAATTTGTGATAAATTAAAAGGGTGTTTAATTTATCAATTTTGATTAGATCAAAATTATATTTCACGTCGTTAAGCATCGTGATCGGGAACCTAATGAGTCGCACATAAAAGAGAATTGGAAGATTGCAAATTTTCAATTAACTAATTTAATAATCGTTGGATCAATTAATTAATTGGATTGTTTATTTATAGCCCGAAATTAATTAATTGGATTAATTAATTCACGGACCGAATTTAATTAAATGGATTAATTAAATATTGGATCGGACCGGGCCTAGTCCATTTGGGCTTATATAAATACATGGTTAGGGTTTTAGATCCATATTGTTTTCATAATTCTTGCTGGCACATGAGGCAAAACCTTAACAGTTGCAGTATATTCTCTGTGTGGATTTCATTGGAGGCTGGACAATTGGACAGTTATGGGATGTAAATTCAAGTCGCTGGAACAAAGATAACGCAAAGGAGTTGGCAAAATTCAAGAAAATGTATAATTCTCATCACAGTTCTTATCTAAATATAAAGATGAATCCTAGTGGGAATTGAAACTGCTTATTTCCCCTGTGCATGCTTAAGTAAATTCCCAACAACTATGACAAACTTTAATCACTTAGAGACCTTAACTTTAGCTAGAAATAAGTACAACAAAAAAATACTAGACTTTTATAAACAAAAGTGTCAACCTAATGTCAATAAAAGTACTCCTCTTAAGTACCGTGGAATTAGTTAATTGACATTTGAAACCAACAATCAAATTACAATATTTGAAGATTATAAATGCAACCTTATCAAACTTTGAATTGAAATGGTTCCTAGAAAATCCAGAATTCCCACCAATAGAATTTTGAAAAAAGATAAACAAGAACAATCGTCAGAGATTCATGAGAACCAACATAAAAAGAGTGCATACTGTCCACATTAAAAAAGTGGCATCTACGATCGTCTTTCCCAAATTAGATAGTTGAAGACAATCATAATCGATCTCTTCATATAAATGTTATACAATGCCTTCCTCTAAGTGTATGTGTGCTGAGGAAATAGGGTGTGAGAGTGCGTGTGTGTATTTTGAGAGATTTTGTACCGTGCAAGTTGCTCCAAGAAAGCTGCTCTCATTGTAATTATGGAGAATAATAGGAGAAAATTGATGATATACTAAGTGCTGAATTTTCTCCTGCATTAAAGAAAAAATACGATGCTAGAAATTTATGACTTGGGATATAAATTGTGGATATATCAGCAAATCACAAGATTAGCATCAAATACAGTCCCAAAATACTTGTGCTCAAAATATTTTGAGTAGGGGTTTTGTTGATAAAAAGAGAAAATGGAATCAAGTAGAGTTTTTTGGACGTATCAATAAGCTAAACCTATACTGCGAGTTGTTTCATGCTATAAATAAAATCGAATACTTAAGAAATCCGTTGGGCAGGCGGATTCACATCTCTTACAACCAACACAGTCTTCGATCTTTGGGGCAGAAGCAATTGTTTAGCTTTGCATCCGTCCCAATGTATCATTTCTAATACATCTGTGGGACACACTCGGACACATTGAGTACACCCTATACATGTATCATAAATCTTTACTGAATGTGGCATTAGATCTATACATTTTTTTGTGACAAATTTTCGATCTAGTAAACTTATAAATGAATCATATATTTAGATACCAGACGAATCAGTGAGTGATCAAAATCAATATACTTACGAATTAGTTTATGAGAGGGCCAAAATACTTTGATTTCTTATGTTTTTGCAGCCGCGATCCTACCTTAAACGTAGAAAACCTGCTAATTCAAATTAATTTCAGAATAATTTTTGAATATTCAAATTTCTATTTATATAATTAATACTATTTATTCAAATAATTGGATTGATTAATACAAGTTTATTTTCTGTTACGATATATTGATGAAACAATAGCCGGTCCAATAACTGTTTCAGGGGCTACAATAGCTATAACAAAAATGGAAGCCCTTGGAAATAATGCATGGTATGTGGAAGTTTGTCCATCTAGATTCCAATCCCAAGATCCTATCCTAGAAGATGAGCTATCATTGCTTATTCATATTATTTCAGAGAAATCTACACATTGATTCTTTTACACAATATTATCTTACAGAGAAAAAAGGTGGGGTGGGGAGCATCACTTGAAATCATTACTAATTTCACATATCAAGTTATCTGGAAAAATAAATTAAAAGTACATTCTTACTTTAACACTTCAAGACTCTTTGGGCATAGCACACTAGAATACTTCTCCCCGTTGGGATGTGAAACAAATATTTGCAAGTACGATGAAACGGTATAATGTAATCATTAGTAAATTAAGGTTAGCAATAGAAATGAAACCCAAAAACTATCTTTTGTCAACCACACAATTTCAATGACATATTACTGATTATTGAATTTTTCACCTTATGTTAATGTAAAAAACAATGTCTTACTCACAGTTCATAGACTAGCTAATGTTTCACTAGATGTTATTAATGATATTACATTATCACTTCAATTGTAGTATGCTTGAAAAAACTTGTCACAATGTGATAATATGATTGAAAATATTTGTAGAACTAGGTCAACTTACGGGTAATAGGTTTACCAATACTAGGTTTTTCTTTCACATATTCTAGGTAAAAGTTGCCAAAGCATAAATTTGCCTTTTAAACATCTTCCAATGCTTCCTGCTCTGAACACTGTCTTCCATCATATACACATTTATCAAAGTTGGTAACAATTAAATTGAACATCAATGATATTTTACAAGGCACCATCATTACACATTGCAAGTTATTATTAAAAAGTTGTCGACAATTATGCATATGAATACCAAGCATTGATAGAGAAACACGTGCTTTTTTACTTCACTTTAAAGGGAAAATGAGCATAAGAAAGACAGTTATTCAAAATAATGAATCAAATTTGTGCTTTCTTATATAATCTTGTTTCACCTCTCAATGAGAAGGATCAACTTAAGAAAATATGTTTCAGAATTTTGCCACAAGGGTAAAAGACTGTCCAAGATACCAATTTGAGTAGAAAAAGTATCCTTATATTGCACTTTGAAAAGATGTAAGAAGTGATCAAACAAATTACATATACCACATCTTAGTAGTTTATTGGGAAAAATAACTGGGAAGTTGTTCATCCATAAGTTTTAATATGACTTACGTCATCTAACAAAAAAAAAAAAAAAAAAAAAAAAAAAAACTATTCAGATTCTGTATTGTTGTAGCCTTTTGCTGAATCATGAATGAATCCTCTAATTGCAGCCTAGAAAAAGAGGAAAAAAGCATACATACTCAATACCACCTACTGGAATCCCATGGTAAGATGTTGTATGGCACTTCGTAAAAGGATCTAGAAAAATGTTCTGCAAGAACAAGAGAGGGATGCTCTTACCAATAGAATCTGCCAATTCAAGTTTGCAATTCTATAATAGAGGAGAATTTACCTTTCCTTTGATTTTCTCCTCTCAGAGATATCACCGTAGCCGATAACCAATAGGAACTTATGGAGAATTGAAAAGAAGCTATTATGGAAACAAATATGAAGGATAAAATCTCATAACTAATGAGAATGAATATTAGACTGTCAACTGCAGGACCACTAAAGGCAACAATCTGGTTCATTCTATGTTTTGCAACTATTTAAGTTGTATGTCACCAAGTAAACATGGTAGGACAACTCCGAGAGAAGTTCTGGCGATATTTTGGAGACAGAAACTTATGCTAACATGTTATATGCACTAGTTCAATGTAAATAGATTGTTCTAAACAGAAATTGATCCACAACATAAACATTTTGAAAAAAGTAGCACTGTAGTTTACAGAAAAATAAAAATGTCATGTTATTAAGAAAATTCCTAATGTCATATAGAAACACAAAATGCATTAGACCACATTAAGAAAACAAAACATTAAGATAATGTCACGGTTAGAACTCAGCTTTGATTCTCACCGCAACCGTAGCTCAGAAATGGAGATTTCCAACTGAAAATAGTAACCAAATAAAAAGAAAACAGAAAGGGATAGAGGATAAAAGAGAAAATTAGAAGAAGGAGACGAGAAAAGCTATTGAATGATTTCAACAAAGTTTACTGAAATGACCAGATTACAAAAGTTGCCCTTCATCTTTCCCTAATTCTGTATCTATAGTCTTCCAATACAGAGAAAATGCATATCTTCGGACAAAATGCAAAAGACGTGTTTTATCTGACTTAATATAACTCAGTTAAGACAAAATGCGTCATTTGGTCGCAAGTAAATTGGAGTCATTTCCCAATTCGAATTTCCATTACTTCCATTGGTTGTCTTCTTCCAGTTTTCTCCCATTTCTTCTTCCTATCTGATCTTAATTTCTTTCTCCCCCATTGATTCTCCACGTGATAGATAATTTTGAAACCATACTATTTTCAATCGAGTTTGAACCTTCACTTTACTGTAGATCTATTATGTTTTCTCCCATTTCTTCTTCCTATCTAATCTTAATTTCTCTGCCCATCATTGATTCTCCATGTGATAGATAATTTTGAAACCATACTATTTTCAACCGAGTTTGAACCTTCACTTTACTGTAGATCTATTATATCCTTTTACAGCCTAATAAATGAATTGATGGAAACCCAATAAACAAATTTATAGCAACCAAAAAACCCAATCTGCTTTACACAGTATTTTCTTGCAAATCGATATAATTCAATAAATAAAATTCAATAAACACTACATCTAAGTCGTCTCTGGTGTTGACTTGTATCGCTAGGTTAATGGGCTTGATGGCTGATGTCTGATTGAATGTCGCGAGACGGTTATCTTGTGGCGGAACATCAGAGTAGAGAAAAGTGAAGGGCAAAGAAGACAGACGAATGAAAAGATGAGTGGGAAAGAAAAAGAAATGAAAGAAAAATAGAAAGAAAACGTGGAAAAGAAAAAGGAAAAAAAAAAAAAAGAAAAAGAAAGAAAAGAAAAATGAAACTTCACTTCAAATATGCATTTTGGAGGGACTAAAAATACAAATAAAAATTGAAAATTTTCCCTCTTATTTTTATAGCCTACAAACATGTCAAATATTTTTGTCAGCAAAAGATATACCTTTTCTATTAAATTTTTTGTCGAAAAGAATACAAAGCCCCTGTTTGGCCTCCATCAATTTTGATTATAATGGGGGAATAGTATTTTTTTGAAAAATGGATGGTTGTAAAAGAATAAATTTTTTTTTAATTTATGTGTAATATTATTTTATTGAAAATTGTGTGGTTGAAAATAAGAGAGAAAAATTTAACTTAATTTAATGAGATTTAATGGGAGCCAAATGTGGGTAAAATTTTCTGAACACAAGTCCTCCTACTATTGAAAATGTTGAAGAAATTTATAGCTCCGCGAAACATCTTTTTAGAGGAAAGGTGAATTCCACATACAAATTTCAGTTTGTCTCCCAAAATTTTGTAGGAAAAGTATAAATTTATTATAGTGATATTCTAGTTCACTTTTGCCTAAAAATGCATAAGGCTTTCATGCTAGTGCTATATTTGTTCAAAATCAATTAGAAAGCATATATGAAAGTATGGATGAATTGATGGAATCAAAAGAGGAATAAAAATTTGGAGGCAAAATGGCCATGCTCATTGTTTGCAAGTACTGAGTCTTCAGGCCATGTGTGGGCACAGAACAAAAATATAGCCATTGGTTGATTTTTTCTGATTTGATTCTATGCAACTTTTCATGAAAAATAAAAAATAAAAATCAACTTTTCAAGAGAGATTGGTACTTTTTTGTGGATGGTGAATTGAAATATATAAACAAGTGATAGATTTCATTTATAAAAGTAACAAATCAACAATAATCATATTTTAGTGTCTTTAAATCCAATTCATCTACATATTCAAACATTCAAAAGTGTTCTTTAAGTTTTTGAAGATAATTACAAGTGTTTAAGTATTTTCTTCCTCAAGGCTTTTCTTTAAGCACCAATTGAATCCTAGACCGGACAAATATCGTTTGAGGATAACGATATCGTGTTTGAGCTTTTCTACCATATTTTGGTGTTCTTGATTCTTCCTTTTGTTCTATCATTCATTTCTTTTGAAGGATAATATTCCAACAATCCTGAGCAATATTTTATGGAGAACAAGACTACCATGGCCACTATTAAAATTATGAATCAAGAACTTGTTCACTTGGATCGATTCGACAGAACAAATTTCACTCGATGGTAAGACAAGTTGAACTTCTTTCTTATGGCAATTATGATTTTTTACGTCCTTGATCTGGACTTGGAACCACTACTAGATCCAACGGATCAAGATATCGAGGCCATAAGAATGGATAGGCAAAAAGGTTAAGAAAATGAATTGATTTGTCACAATTATATACTCAAAGCTTTATCCAACCGATTGTATAACCTCTATAACAATACATCTTCACAAAAGAAATTTGAGATGCGTTAGAGAATAGGTACAAAGCCGAAGAAGGAGGTATTCTTGATATCGAGGTATTTCAAATTTAAGTTTCTTGAAAACATTCCACTCTTCCCCAAATGCATGAATTACAAGTACTCAAAATCTTTTTAAGTGAAAGCAATTATTGCTAAACTTTCGAGGACTTGAAAAGAATATTAAAAGAAGACTTTTCATAGTTCCAAAGGTATTCTTTTAAAACAAGTTTAGAAACATCTCTAAATTGAGAAAGAATCGAGGGTAAGGGATAATAAGAGTGAAAAATCTTATGAAGGCACATCAAAAGTCAATGTCATTGAAAAGACCAAGCATCCAACAAATCAATCAAGAGGAAACGTTTTTAAAAACTTTAACAAGTTTAAGAAAAATCCTAAGGGATATTGTTTTGTATGTGGAAAACCCAGAAATTTTTATGAAGGAATGTCGACATTGAAAATAAAACAAGAGGAAAAAGTTAACTCTATTGATGAAGATAGTATTACATGAGCGAAATCAATGCTATCAAGGGCAAAGTCCCTGCTTGGTGATATGATACATGCACAACTATTTATGTATCATATGGTAAGTCACTCTTCAAGGTTTATTATTAATCAAATGGAGAGAAAGAGATACAAAATGATAATGAAGGCCTCTCCAAAGTAGTTGGAAAAGGAAATGTGGGCATCATCTTCACTTTCAAAAAACTATTACCTTAACAAATGTACTATATATCATTGAAATGAATAGGAACTTAGTAGGTTGAGGTTTCTTGAGAAAACTAGGCATAAAATGTGTTTATGAATCCAAAAAACTTGTATTATCCCAAAATGAAAATTTTGTTGGAAAAGGCTATTTAAGTGGAGAAATGGTCAAATTGTGTAATGTTGACAATATTAATAATAATGAAGCTAATTTTGCTTACTTGGTTGGTTCATTTACTTTATGGCATGCTAGATTATGTTACATAGGGGCTAGTACAATGAAACGAATTCTTAAATATAATATGATTTCATACAATGTGATTGATACTTATAAATGTAAAATATGTATAGATTCTAAAATGGTTAAGAAAACCTTACTAAAATGTAAATAGAGCTTCTCAAATTTTAGAGCTTACTCATTCGGATATATGGGAACTAAATGGCATGTTAACTAGGGGTAAAAATAGAGATTTCATCACTTTTATATATTATCACTCTTGGTATACTTAGGTTTATTTAATAAAATATAAACATAAAGCATTTGACATGTTTAAAACTTATAAAAATGAAGTCGAATATCACTTAACTAAGAGAAGAAAAATACGTAGAAGTGATAGATAAGGAGAATACTTCTCTAGTGTTTTTAATTCATCCTGTCAACAATAAGGTATAGTACATCAATA
>NW_019243075.1:0-19111 GCF_002742605.1 Olea europaea var. sylvestris | reverse complement strand
GATAGTATCTTTTGGATGATGTAATTAAAGATGAAATGGATTCAATTAGATCAAACAACACGTGGGAACTTGTCGATTTATCACCAAAGTCTAAACTTATTGATGATAGATGGGTGTTTAGGAGAAAATATAGTTTAGATGGTTCTCTTAATACTTTTAAAGTTAGATTATTAGCTAAAGGTTATTGACAAAAAAAAAGGAATAAATTATTTCAATACATATGCACATCAATTAGGATATTATTCTCATTAGTATCCATATATGACTTGCATGGTCATCAAATAGATGTCAAAATAATATTCTTAAATGGGGATCTCAATGAGGAGGTTTATACGGAACAACCTGAAGGTTTGTTTTACTCGAAAATGAACATAAGGTGTATGTTCGTAAAATCTGTCATATGGTTTAAAACAAGCATCCAAGAAATGGCATGAGAAATTTGATTTAGAGATTATTTTTGTTGGCTTCAAACATAATAGTGTAGCTAAATGCTTGTGTTCCAAATTGTATAATAATTATGCTATATTTATTTGCTTATACGTTGATGACATGTTGATTTTGAGTAATCACATGACAAAATAAAATAAAATGAAGTGGTTTTTATCTTCCATATTCAAGATGAAAGATCTTGGACAAAGTGGATACTAATTTGGGTATTAAAGTTCTAAAACTAGTGGGACTTTTTTGAGTCAATTACATTATATCGATAATGTGACAAATAAGTTTAAATATTTGAATATAAAAGAGTATATTACCTCTCTTGATCCAAGTTCTAAACTTATAAAGAATTATGGAAGAGCTATTGCTCAATTGGAATATGCGAGTGTTATTGGGAATCTTATGTATGCAGTTCAAGACACACAATCGGACATACCATTTGCAATTAGTAAGCTTCGTAGGTTTACTAGTAACCAATCAAGGAACATGGGAAAGCCATTGGAAGAGTTTTTTGTTACTTCAAAAAAATAAAAAAAAAATAAATAAATAAAATAAAAAAATTTCAAAAACTTAGGTCTACAATATTAGCTGTAATGGAGTGATGTTAGTTGAATATCTAACACTGGTAAGAGTAAATCTACTTTGGATTGAGTGTTTACTCTTGAAGGAGGTGCAATTTCTTGAAAATTAAAGAAACAAACATTCATAATACATTCAACCATAGAATCTGAATTTGTGGCAATAGCTGATTTCAAGAAAGAAGGTGAGTAATTTAAGGATTTACTATATGAGATATTTTTGGGATGAAAAAATATATCTTTGATATCTATCATGTATGATAGTCAAGCTAAATTTGCTAAAGCATACAATGAGGTATATAACTAGAAGTGTAGACATATGAGTCAGATATGACTAGTAAGGCAATTAATCAAGAGTGGAATAAATACTCTAAATTACATTAAGTCAAATGAGCACCTAATGGATCATCAAGTTAAACATCTTAATAGAAATTTAGTAATATCTACTTTGAGTAGAATAGGGTTGAAATCCTAAACTAAAAATATCTACCAATGATGAAAACCCTACTTATCATTATTAAAACAAAAATCCACGAGTTCAAAGGGTAAAAACAAGTAATTTGATAGCGGATAGTTTCAACATTATAAATTCCACAAAAAATCCAATCCTAATTATATAATGCAAATTGTTACATAAAGGAGGGTTTAGTTTTACAACTTTTAGTGAAGTTCAGTACTAAGTACAAATATCTTTAAAAGTAACAAAGATGTTGGAAGAACTTTACCTAAATGAACTTCGAGATGGTGTCACCTCAATAGAGAGTTGAAGTTTTTTTTCTAAAATGTTCAACAAATATAATGCAAGAAAGGCCGCATTAGTACTAAGCGAGTTTATAGAACTTTTGAACACATGAAATTTGTGTTGTGTGCTTTTATTGGAATTATCACAAGGAATAACTGGTACCTTTTATGCTACCTTTAGTTTTGATGATACTTTGTGAGAATTAAATATTGGTTAGATTTAAATTAAAAGATATCTAATCCTTATGCATAAGTATTGCTATTTTGAGTACATGGTCCATAAATTTTTGAATAAGTGGGGAATTTTTGTTTTTTTTAAATCAAATGGAAAGTATGGATAAATTGATGAATCGAAAGAAGGAAAAAAATTCTGGAGGCAAAGTATTTTGCTAGTGCATGGGCATAGAACAAAAATATACCCATTTGCTAGTTTGATTCTAGGCAATTTTTTAGGAGAAACTCAACTTTTCATGAGAGATTGACGTGTGGATGGTGAATTGAATACCACAAATAAGTAATAGATTTCAATTATAAAAGTACAAATCAACAATGAAAACCATATTCTAGTGTTTTTAAATTCAATTCACCTATATATTCAAACATTCAAAAGTGATCTTCAAGTTTTGGAAGATAAATACAAGTGCTTAGCTATTTTCTTCTTCAAGGCTTTATCAATCACACAAACCATTTGTCAAGAGTCACTTTAAGCATCAATTAAATCTTAGAAGGGGCAAATATCGTTTGAGGACAACGATATCTTGTTTGAGCCTTTCTACTGTATTTTGGGGTTATTGATTCTTTCTTTTGTTCTCTTTTCTATTTCTCTTGAAGGATAATATTCCAACAGCTAGAACACAAATACAGTCTCGCCATTTGGGATCTCTTTCATTGGCTAGCTCTGGTTGTGTTCAAGTATATTTAAAGCAACATCTGTAAAGAGTAAACACTTAGCCTCTTCCATGGATGTTTTATCCAATATTAATTTTTTTGCTTATTTATAGAATATAATCTCACATTAAAATTCATATTAATAGTTGCCAAAAATAGCACAACACAGACCTCATCGATAAGATATTGGGATCTCGTTCAATGGCTAGCTCTAGCTTGTGTTCAAGTACTTCTCAATCATGAATTATGTTGACCCCAAAAAATGTCGCCAAAAGATTCTCGGCATCGTTCCTTTCGCACCTGCACATAGAACAACCTGTTAGGAGGTAGAGGTCGTTGATCAAAAAAAGGTTCGGCAACTGTTTGTACTTTGATAGTCAATGACTGGACGAAGTATATAAAGAGAGTGCAAGAGTCGGGAGAGAGAGATTTGGCTAGGGTTTAGAAGGTTATGTAATGTGGGCCTAAGTCGAAGCCCATCACGAGGTGCATAACAATGGTTACTCTACAGGCACTTCGGCTAGACCTCTAGGCCCCGGCGGGAATCTATGAAGGTACTTCGGCTGGCCTCTGGAGAGCCTCAGTTTGGGGCTTTTACTTGGCTGCCACTTGGGCCTTCGTTAACTTTGATCAAACTCTAATGGGCTTCATCCAGGTCTAATAAGAAGGTCCAATATGAAATGATAATTTTATAAGGATAAAAATAGTCCCCTAAGTTTGAGTCGTATATTCATGTGCGGGTCGAACTTTCTTTGTATTTACAATTTTGCAAAATTTTAGCAACTTCAGTACTTTCATTTTCTTTTCTAAAGATGTGACATCCGCTCATTTTGTTTGCCTTTTTCTTCTTTTCTTTTTGAAAGTGGTTATCTTCGAGATCTAGTTCTTTGTTTGTCTTGCCTTTTCTAGGCTAATTTTATTTTGGAGGTGACTCGCTTTGGGGTCCAACTCACTTTTCAAAGTGCCTCTTTAAGACTCATATTTTCATTAAAGTGCTTCTTTTGGGCTCATTTTTGTAATTTTCTTTTCATCTAAAGGAATTGTCTCAGAAAATGTCAATTTTATATCTTTTTTCAAGGGTATATACTTCGAGATTTTGCCTCTTCCTTTATTCAAGAAACATGGAGCCACCTCTTCCTTTATTCAATGAACGATGACTCCAAAACAAGTGCCTCTTCCTTATTCAAGGAACAAGGACTTTAAAGTACCACCTCTTCCTTTCCAAGGAACAGGGAGCCACCTCATCCGTTATTTAAGGAACAAAGACTCCCAAATATGGTCATCTTCCTTTATTCAAGGAACTAGAGCTCCAAGATATGTTGCCTTTTCCTTTATTTAAGGAACGAGGACTTATAAATATTGAATCTAATAATAAGGGATCTACAAGCTAGGGCTCACCTTCAATCATGCGAGGTCTTACAAGCTAGCTTCAATGAGCTTGGACTTATAAGCTCGCCTTTGATTAATAAGAAATTCACAAGCTAGAATCAAATTTTGATATTTAGCCAAGCAAGATTCTCTTGCGTTTACCTCATAAAAAATTTTGAGCAATTTCTTCACAAGACTCGATGAACCAGAGCGATAATATGACCATCCATTACGTGATCCAACACCTAGCAATCTTTAATTTTGAGCAAAGCATTTCATCGAACAATTCACTTACATTCTTACCAACCTTATTTCTCTTACAATGATCTTTAGGTTAAAGAGATGTAAATTAAAATTTATATCATCTTTTTTCCTTATATCACAGTGCCTGCCAATAGACATTTTACGAAGCCCAAATTAGGATTTATGACACATGAGTTGTCAGTTCTCTCACCAATGAAAAGAACGCCCAAGCTATATAAGTAGAAGTAGAAAGAATAGGCCACATGAAGATCACTGTATAAGGTATGCAATTGTAATAGGGAAGAATACATAAATTAGGCATTTACCATACCTCATTTCATTTTTAAGAAACAAACTTCAAAAGTTCAAAACTCAGGTGGTAATTATAAATATTTTATGTAAAATAAATTATAATAAATATACCACCTAAAATAACGCTTTCAAAGTTACCATTCTAAATATGACTATCCAAAACAAGAAATCGTAAATACCGAGAAAAATAGAAGATCTGTAGAGACCTCTTCAGATCAAATATTCTCCATTATCACTGCCAAAATCTGATTATTTGAAAATCATAAAACTATTGAAGTCATAAATTGAAAGATATCAGAAGATCGAATAAGATAGAATCTATAAAGAACTCATCGAGGTAAATAACTTCGATTTTCACAATTGAAATCTGGTTGATTGAAACTCGTCAAACGATTAATGTTATAAATTAAAAGTTGTCGGCACTGTGTAAGAAAATATCAAACAAAAAGAGAATCTATAGAAAACTTAATTGGAGTAAACAAGTTTGATTCTCTTCGCCAAAATTTGGCTAATAGAAATTGCGGCATCGTGTAGCAGAATTTTTGAAGACAACGATAACTAAGGTCGTGGAAATCAATGGCCTTTAACCAGTTCTCATGAATTCGACCTACGTACTATGCATTATAATTTGTGACCTATTACAAGTGATCTGGGACCTAGAAACTGTTAAATGTGATATTGATCCATTGGCATGTGATCAGTCCTCTTGAACCTGTGACCTGTGGACCTTGATCTATTACATATACAATATAAACTGTGACATGTGAACTTGAATCTGTGACCTGTTTTTAGTACACAAGGACATGTAATATACGATATGTGACCAATTAATTTTAATCTGTTTACTATCTGTAACCTATACAAATGATAGATGGACTGTGACCTATGCCTATGGACTGTGACATGCAAACATGATCTGTGACTTATGGACATTTATCTGTGACCTATTCACAAAGACTT
The DNA here is from genome assembly GCF_002742605.1 of Olea europaea var. sylvestris. Lineage (NCBI taxonomy): Eukaryota > Viridiplantae > Streptophyta > Magnoliopsida > Lamiales > Oleaceae > Olea > Olea europaea. The sequence continues at coordinate 13,583 of NW_019243075.1, read as the reverse complement.
GTGATCTAGTAGTTGTGACCTGTGACCTATCAACGATTACTTGAAATATTGATCCAATGACCCGTGGCAAGTTCTCTAGGATTAGTGACATGTGACCTATGCACTATGACACATGGACGATTACATGTGATCTGTGACCTATAAATCGCTTCACCATTGACAATGTCACCTAAATCTTGGTGATGCTTCATATGCACAACCTATCTCTACCACAATCACCTTTATCACCACTTGCAACGCACTATTACCATCATTGCCTCCTACACCACATTCTGTACTACAACCCATAGCCACCACCACATCCACATCTAATCTAAAATCAACACCACCTTCATCTCCACCTCTACAATCGCCAGCATCACCACCATTTTGCCATCAAATAAATCACAAACTATAGTTGATCAAGAGTAGATCTACACATTTATTCTTTATCGGTTGAAAATGGCGTCATCTAATGGAGACCTGATACAACCACATTTCAACCAAAATGCCATTGTTATGACATGGAGATATAATAAACAGCTTGGAACTGTTCTAAATCTTCAATGAAATATGAAACAAATTGGACTCAACATGCACTTTCTTCGATGGTTTATTGAAGATAATTGGAGATTTCTCCACTTGGGTTTCAAGATTCGCTATATATTAACAAAAACCCAAAAATTTCATTGTATTAATTTATAGTTATGTGCATATATAATATGTGGATGTATATGTGATTCATTTTTGCAAAAATAGCTTGACAGATAGCAAGCACATGATTCTCTCTCTCTCTACATTTTTTTTATTCTTCTTTCTCTATGAAAGGGTAAAGTTATGTTTGTACTTTTATTGGTGCTATTATGATGAGAGAGAGAGAGAGAGAGAGAGAGAGAGAGAGAGAGTCCATGAGTGCGTAGAGATAGAAAATAGTTAGTGAATGATTATTAATAAATATTAAATGAATAACTATCACCTGATTTATGAATACTTAAACTTAAGATCTGATTAACGAAATACAATTTTAAAATAACTATTTCTTTGTAATTTCCTCATTGTAATATCCCAAAAAATGCGGCCCACTAAAGATGGTAAAGGGCTTGATCACTTTAAACTAAAAGAATAATATGGGGTCAACTAAAATGAAATCATTGTGGGGCAACTTTCTAAGCCCAGTCCACTAAAGCACAAACTAACTTACACATTTACCAACCTTGGATGAAATTGACATTGAGATTCACAGTCATTGTTTGTCTAAACACGCTACCCTCACAATCATACTTCCATCAACATTAATATGTGTTGACAGTGGAAATAAGCTAGGCCAACTACCAAGTTTCTATCCTGTATGGTGTCGACAGTTTCCTAATCGATGCTCATAGAATGCCTCCACATATGGTACAAAAGTTCCCTCAACCTTCAGCCACCCGACTGGAAGGCCACATCATGAATCGTGCTTTAAAATAAAATAAAAATGCGATTGACGAACATTGTTGAACAGCTAGTGTGCTTCCTACTATACGCTATCTCATAAGGTCGGTTGCTCTCGTGTTGCCTCGAAGACCTTGAAAGGAGGCTACCGGTGGCTTTGTTGGTAACTCTTTGAAGCTACAACTTGGCTGAAGAATTTTCATCTACCATGTTGTACATTCAAAACTCTTAACAAAATGGGTCCTCATGTTGAAATAAGGGAAATCCTATTGAATTTTGGAATTATGGCAGTTGATTATTCAATATGGAAACTAATTCCAGTAGCACTTTTCTGCAATTTTTGATGACTAGCTTGGCTATTTTTTTGATAGAAGAAACTTTCCTGATCATCATCTTGGTTGCTGTCTTTGCTCCTTTTTAGTAGAACAAATTGCCCGAAAATTTTTTAATTTCCGGTGACCTTTTTGTAAATGGTTAAAATATGGTTAACGTACCTATTTGTCACAGGCAGCGCCAATCTGTTGACCCCAAAAAATATTAACAACAGATCCTCGACCTCATTCCCTCCATGCCTGTACACAGAACACCTCCTTAGGAGGCAAATGCCGCCGATTGTGAAAAATGTTCTATGACCATTTGCACTGCGATATCAAGTCAACGGTCAGATGAAATATATAAAGAGAGTGCAAGACTTGGGATAGAGGGATTTGGCTAGGATTTAGAAAACTTCATACCTTTGTGTACCCCCCAGGCACTTTAGCTGGACCTCTTGTGGCATTAGTGGGTATCTTTGAAGGCACTTTGATTGGCCACTGGAAAGCATCGGTTTAGGGCTTTTACTTGGCTACCACTTCGGCCTCCGTTAACTTCAATGAAACTCTAATGGGCCTTTTCTAGATCAAATAAGAAGGCCCAATATGAAATGATAACTTTATAGGGATACAAATTCATTCAATTAAACCTGTCTCTATTAGAAATACACAAAGTATTGAGTTGTTTTATAAACACATTTGTTTTAATCAATTCTACGAAAATAAGAAAAACACAAGTAAATTATTTTAGAGAAAAATTCAAAGATGAATGACATTAGAAATCCGACTCCACCAAAAAATTCATTTTAATTCTCCAACTGATGCCAATGTTTACAATTCATGATCCTAATTTGTTTAATGACATCTCGATGGTAAGGCTAAACCTATTTTCATATAATGACTCTAAAATATATTTATCAATGTGATATATAAAAGTAATCCAACTTTACGATCATTCAATTAAGTTTGTGCAAAACATAGGAGTATATTTCTATACCTATCACACTCTATGTTATATGCTAACATGTGCTGGAACCTAAATCGAACCTCTTAGAAGCAAAATAAGTCATACATTTGAACGGTGATCAACCCTTCGAATGTATTAAGAACTTAGCACATAATCAACAAATACATGAATTGAAATTAAAAGCAAGAATCTTTAATTAAAACATCAAATTATGGTTTACATCATCGTCCTCGTGAAAGGTTTCTGTCCTAAAATATTGAATTGTAAATACACAATTTTGTTTATAATACTTCGCCCAAAGTTTATAAAGATGAGAAGAAAGTAAAGAGATCAATTTTCATTCCTCGAATTTCTTCAATGGATTTTTAAATCAACTTCTTCATCTTCTTACTCAATAACAGACAATTTGAATTTTATGTTGAAATCTTAAGAGAATTTGTGTTTTGATCTCTAAGGTTGTATGTTTTGAAGATTAGGTTTTGGGGAATTTACTTGTCTCTAATTGTTTGGAATCTAGTTATACATGCACAATGAAATTTTAAAATAATTCTCGATCTCCATCAATGATTATCTTTGTGTTCAGATAGAAATTGTGATTAGAATGTTACCTTTGCTGAATTCTCAAGCTTCAATGTGAATCTGAACTTGATCTACCACGATCTCTGCATACCATAGTTGTTCAACCTTTCAATCTCTAGTGGTAATCCAGACGAAGAGAACAAGAATGATAGGATTAGGATTTTCTTTTCTTGTACTAGCAAGAATAGAAATAAATTTATTTTCTCTCTGACCCTAATTGTTTATTAGATGTTTAAGTGCACCTGACCCATCTAGTAAACAAAGTCTATATGTTGGCCCATTAATAAATTGCAAAAGTGTCCATATTCGTCAATTTAATTAATTCTTAATTTCACTCTTCTAATTCTCACCTTTTGTATAACTGATGTGATCTATGGAATGAAGGTAAGCCCGGGAAAAGATCCATTGATTGTCGAAGAAGGGCCGATGACTCGGTCGCGAGCAAAGCAGGTCAAGGAAGTGATGAAATTGCTTGTACAAGCTACAATAGACAAAACATTTATCATTACAAGGGAAGGGACAAATTACATGTTGGGCTCGAAAAGTTGAAACACACTGGACCTACATGATTCAACCTACGAACGAAAGACCTGACTGACTACACTATGAGATCACATAGTGATAAGACCCATGCAACTGCATGATGATATGCAGAAAATGGACTAGGACAAACTGTGTCATCTATGCGACCGTATATAGTTACACCATGTGCTCACATAGAGTAAAATGGATACGCCTGAATTTTCCTATTTGTATTAAAACTCTATTTTTTTATATCTTTGTAATATTTTAGAGTTTATTTTTGATTTTAACTAGTTTTTATGGGTTCTCTATACATAAGACTCATTATTTCAATATAAAAACATTCATTGTTCATATCAAATAAGAGATTATTTTGTGAGCTATTTTGCTTTCAAAATCCTAGTTCTTCATTAAACAAATTATGAACTTATCGAGATTTGATTCTTATGGCGTTCAAACAATCTGGGCAAAGTTCTTGAATTATTGTGATCAAGGAGTCAACAAATTGTCAACAATTATTGGTTACTTGGTTCAATATTTTTTAATCAAACTCAAAACTTTAGTTTCTTAGCTTTCTTGGGTTTGAATCAATCTCGTATAGGTTTCATAATTTCAATTGCTAGGTGGTTTCATATCAATAACCCATTAGGTTCCTTATTACTATACTAGACAATGCGAATCATTATTCTTATACAATCAAAGTAAGATAAACTAAAAATTCTCCTTTCAATTTAGCATTGACTTACAAAGACTAATCAACTTATAGTTGTCATCCCTGATTGACATATGAAAGTTTATTGGGGCAATACACGTAACGAAAAAAATGTCATGTAGTGTAACAAAATCAAACTTGCTAGAATATCATAAAAATATTATCCTTTCATTATTATAACCTAATAAACTATGAGATATGAAGATGTGTCAACCTTGATTTAATCTACCATATCTTTCATCTCACTCACAAGTCAATAATAGTCAAAACTATTTTCGACTTATGAACTCACCTTAGCCCAGGATTTTGATATCAACTTAAGCAGATAAACGTAGATCATAATCTTTTACTTTCAAAAAGTGATGAATCATATATTGATCATTCATAACCTTCATATGATTCTTGTCAAAGCTGAATGATGTCTTGTTAATGACTCTTGATAAAGCAACATCCACCATCATCGAAGTATGAAGAACCTCATATAAGGTGCTATGATATCAAGTCAACGGACAAAATCCACTACTGCATGTTACATAATCACTAGCACTGAGATAGTTGTCCACATGAAATCTCTATAGTAGGTCTCCAATATTTTCTCCTGTTAAAAAATATCCACATGTCCATTTAAATGTCCTTGCATTTTAATTTGTGAAATCAATGATTCACTTTACAAGTGAAAAATATCATCTATCGAACAGCTCCAACTTGACACAATCTAAATAAAATCTCCTATAGACGACAATGGTGGTGCCATTGAAAACTTGGACTATCATCTTAAGATTGTTGGTGCTACATTTGTAATGGTCGAGACAAGAAATAGATGAATTTGTATAAAATCTTGTTGAACTCTTAAGCCAAAGAAACAAGTTGAAGAAACTGTTACGAACGTATGTAGAAGATCAAACCAAACCCATTTCATGAAAATGTTTCACAAAGAATTGAAATAATAGCTCCGTGGTGGATTACAAGGCACGTGTGGCAATAATTGCTCTTGATAATGTACACCGGTAAGAAAAGATACCTCTAGAATACAGTAGAATCTGAATATGGTGTATGCATTGTGCACTAATGAAGACAAGACCAAACACTAAGGAGAGAAGAAGCTAATATAGAAGGTCATGTACTGTATTTTCAAATTACAAAACGTGGACAAACTTTGAAAAAGAAGAGTTTAACGTTGCACAAAAATATAGTTTCAAGGTGGAAGATGAAGGAAAACTCTATCATATATTTGCATGTGTCACATATATGAAATTAAAAATCTTATTTTAAGGTTGTTAAACAACTCTTCCCAAGAGTTATAATCCTTCACAAGAGTCACAACTTTATGTACTATAAGTTAAATAAGAAAATTATGGTGAAAATATACCAAAAAACTGGAGGAACAGGTTCCAAAGAACTTGTTCTAGGGAGAATCACGGACATCGCCCACAAGCATAGGATAGCTTTCAGGTGTCATTAGCAGCTGCCCAGTAGCTTGGGACAGCCATCCCCACAGACATGCATAATACCTACGTGTTGCCCTCCGATTGGGCAGCCACCAAGGCTCGGTGATCCAACCTAGACCTCCCCACTATCAAACCTCCACCAAACTATTTACTCGACTCTTTGAAGTTCACAAACGCATCTAACAATGTCCAAAGCCGATGTTATTTGAAAATTCTGCCACAAGATTGACATCTTTTGTAAAACGAGCCTCTATAATATAATGCCTAAAGCTATTCCAACTAATTTACAAAGAAATTGCAGGAAAAATCTTTCGTATATCACTTTATGGTATTTTCTTCAATCATTTTATGTGAATTAAAGTACCCATAATTCTTCAAAAAAATAAAAATAAAAAAGGAAAAAAAGAATACAATAACATAAAACCCCTTCACATAACCCAAAAAAGTACAAAAAGCTGAAACAATGATCACAAATGGTAAAAAAAATTACCTCATCTATGCTGGTTTTTCAAATATGTATATATTTGTTTGTCGATCGAATGCTATCTCACCATATAAATCAGAGCTAATAGTTGCAATTAGTAGCCCAACATAGTCCTTTTTGGTAAGATCTTGGCTATCCATTACTGAAGAAAGATACCAGACGATGTCTCTATATCCCAATAAAGCAGCAATGTGTAGGGATGTTACTCCATTTATACCTCTTATCATAGGCAAGTAACTGTTTTTGCTACCATTAACTCTGCAATTTTTGTAATACCAGATGCAATAGCAAAGCAAAGCGCGATATTTTCATACTTATTTTTAAGTTCCAAATCCAATGGATCCATCATTTTGACCAATTCTTCTACAAATATTATCTGTTTTGCCCCTGCTGCAATATGCAGAGCACTTCCCGTCCGTTAGAGATCCTTGCAGTTATTGCTTGAGGATGTAGATAAAAAATTCTTTTGCTTCTTCCCAGTCACCCTTGAGTGCAGCATTGTATAGAGGCACATACATTGCAAGATTCCTGGCGGAATTAGTCCCTTCTAATGTTAATGAACAAAAGGCCCAAGTCATAAAAACAATATAATTATGTTTGTTCAAGTATACAAAACGATGGCAGGGACAGAGAAGTTCAGTGGAAAATACATCATTTTTTATTTGACTATTGGCAATATAAACATATAAAGTGGAGAAAAAAGGCAAATTACAAGTGTTTCCCTAAGCAAACAGAAATATTACATCGATAGGCCCATGAAACCCCTAATTTAGCCATAGAATCTTATGGTAAAAAAGAGTTCACTTACCGGTTTCCTCCGAAAATGAGACAAGATGTGGTTGTGTCCCTGATGCGAACCCCGTAGCAACGTTGACTACGAAACTCACAATGAGATTGACGAACCCAAGAAAGTTAAATTAATCCAAAAGTTTAGGATTAATCTAAAAGAAAGTCGAACAAAAAAATCCAACAAGAACGATGCTTGAAAGACCCCTTAATCACGTAATTCAAGAATTAAATCCGGTTGTTTGAACGCCACAAGTTAACACTTGACAAGTTCGAAGTTGTTCAATGAAGAACGATGAAGAGAAGACAATACGCCTCACTTTTAATTCAATATCAAAAATGTCAAAGGTCTTTAACAATTGAAAGAAAACTCCTATTTATAGTAAACCTAAAAACTAGGTAAAAATCGTGCAAAAGTCGAGGATAATCCCCAAAATATGGAAAAGAATAAAAAACTAACAAAATATGGAAAATTGTCAAAAATATAAAATTCGCCAAAATTTCTTGCCTATGCGACTGCGACGTTCATCTCTATGCCGTCGCATAGTTCAAGTAAGTTTCCCCCTTTGAGTTTTGGTAAGCCTCCATGCAAGAGGCTTGCGGTCGCATAGGCTTATCATTTTCCCCCATCTTTTGCCTCCGATATTAAATTGATCTCAGTTGATTCGGCCGAACATGAAGGTTGCTCATGAGGCTTGCGGTCGCATGGATGCTTACCATTTTCCTCCATCTTCGGCCTCCGATATTAAATTGATCAAAGTTGAATCGGCCGAACATGAAAGTTGATCCATTTTGAGTCTCGAACAAGGTTCCATCAATGGTTTCTTGAACAAGCAATCCCATCGCTTTTTTTACTTACTTTGCCCTTGATCGCGTCATTAGTCCGCCATCGACTATCAATGGGTCTCGTCTTGCACTTGCCTTCGTCGGACTCGACTCCCGGGTCATATCATCCCCTCCGTCTTCAAAATGATTCGTCCTCGAATCTGAACCTGCATCAAGCTAAGAGAGATCAAATCCATTAAAAGTAGCCGAAACATTATACTCACCTGGAAGGTCCAATTTGTATGTATTATCATTTATCTTTTCAATAACTTGAAATGGACCATCACCCCTTGGTTGAAACTTGGACTTCCTTTGCTCTGAAAACCGCTCTTTTCTAAAGTGCACCTAAACCTAATCTCCTAGCTCAAATTTCACGTGCTTCCTACCTTTGTTCGCCTACGACGCAACCAACTTACTTTTGTTTTCAATTTGCACTTTTACCTTTTCATGGAGTGACTTAACCAATTATGCCTTCTTTTTACCATCTAAACTACCACGTTCATTCACAGGTAAATGAATTAAATCCAAAGGAGTTAGTGGATTAAAACCATATACAATTTCAAATGGAGAATATAACGTAGTAGAGTGAACAACTCAATTGTATGCAAATTCAACAAATGGTAGACACTTCTCCCAACTCTTCAAATTTAGCAATGTTCGTGGCATCGTCAGTTTTGTGACGTGGTATAAAATGTGCCATTTTACTGAACCTATCTACAACCACAAAAATAGAATCCAGACCTCTCTTAGTCCTAGGTAAACCCAAAACAAAGTCCATCGAGATATCAACCTAAGGCTCACTAGGTGTAGATAAAGGGGTGTACAAGCCTTGAGGTAAAACCTTAGACTTAACCCTTTTACAACCTATGCATCGACTATAAATTCGCTCAACATCACTTTTCATCTTAGGCCAATAAAAATGCTCCTTCAATACATCTAAAGTCTTTTGAACCCCAAAGTGTCCCATCAATCCACCACTATGTGCCTCCCTTACTAACAACTCCCGAATATAACAATTAGGAACACATAACCTATTTTCCCGAAATAAATACTCCTCATGCCTAAAGAACCTATCAACCGTCCCCTCAATGCATGATAAATAAATATCCGAAAAATCAACATCTTTTTCATACAATTCCTTAATATGTTCAAACCCAAGTAACTTAGAATCAAGAGTAGTTAACAATACATACATTCATGACAATGCATCCGCCACCACATTTTCCTTACCTTGCTTATATCGAATGACGTATGGAAACGTCTTAATGAATTCCATCCACCGTGCATGCCTCTTATTCAATTTACCTTGTCCGCGCAAGTACTTTAGTGACTCATGATTGGTGTGTATTACGAACTCCTTCGGCCATAGATAATGTTGCCAGGTCTCCAAAACTCGAACAAGTGCATAAAGTTCCTTGTCATATGTAGGATAATTTAAAGTAGCTCCACTCAATTTCTCGCTAAAGTATGCAATAGGCCCCGATCGTGCATTGAAACTGCTCCAATCCCTATTCCTGATACATCACACTCAATCTTGAATGTTTTATCAAAGTTAGGTAATGCCAAAAAAGGTGCTTCACACAGTCTACCTTTAATAGTATTAAATGCAAGTTCCTGTTCATCACCCCAATGAAAACCTACACTCTTTTTAACTACTTCCATGAGTAGTGCGGTGATAGTGCTAAAATCCTTCACAAAACGCCTATAAAAAGTAGCCAAACCATGAAAGCTCCTAATTTTTGTCATGCTTTTAGGTGTCGGCCAATGTAACGACCCAAAATTTAAAAATTTGGAATCATTACTAAAACATTTATTTCATAATTAAATAAATTATGTTAAACATTCTACATGAAAATTTTTCTAGTTCCATATATAAAATAAATAAAGTCTATGAAAAACATAATTAATTGAACCATGTTCCAAATATTAAACTTCAAATTTAACATGAAGATAAAACTGAAATAACGCAAAGAAAAATAAATAAATAAAACTTCCTAATCATGTTCCTCAAAATTTATTTATCTTGAATTCCATAATTTCTGGCATCACAACTCCACCGTATCGCCCCCCAACCAACAACCCGTTCTAATCTATGAGGAGTAGGGAAAAAGGGTGAGTACATGGAAATACTCAGTAGGATATAAAAAATAATGGTGCGATCCCGTATACAAAATTTTAAAACATGCATCAGAAAAATCATACCGTCTCATATCTTTAAAATCCGGTAGGTGCTCATATCATATCATATTGTTGTACCGAAATGGCCATATCATTCACATCATAACATATCATATTATAACTTTAACTTTCATAAGTATAAAATTCATCAGCATGAAAAAAATATTTAAATGGGACATAAAAACACTGCATCTCGTATCCTACCTTATTAGATCTTTAGAATTTTTGGATGACAAAACCCAAGAAATCACGCTCCAAAAATCCTTCTCCCTGCTTCAAGAATTTATATTGTTTGAAATTGATTTCCTATTTTGAATTCCAATACCACAGGTATAAGTATTTATAAACCTTTTTTTTAACGTATAAAGTAATATTCCTTTTACACTGCATAAATATGGAGTCTGTAATTTACCTGATTTCAACACTCTTCTTTCTCTACAACCGTGTGCTTATACATATGTCTTCTTTTGATATACATCTATAAATATATCCCACATGATCTAGTCTAACAAAATGGGTGTGTAGTTGAGGATACGTGTAGTAGTAGGATAGGAGTATGGATAAATTTGGGAAACAAACTTTTTGAAATAAAATAATTGACCAAATCTTGTCAACCAACTTTATCACTCAACAAGCAATACCTCTCCCACACGTGGCCAACAAATTGGAATCAATAAAGTCTCTCTCTCTCTCTCTCTCTCTCTCTCTCTCTCTCTCTCTCTTTATATATATTTATTATTATTAAAATATTCAATCCTAACTTAACAAAGATTCTTCATTCCTTTCACGTGACTTGGGAGAAAATTAAATTCATTAAATAATCAATTAAAATATAATTGTAAAGCTCTATCTTTCGACCTCGATAATTTGGGCTCCACTAATCCAAATTAATTTTTTCTCGAGCGTAACATGCATGATTAATTACGACATATCCAACGAGCCGAATATTCATATACTTATTATCGCTCCATTAGTATCTACATTTTAAGCCAAATGAAATCGAAATTTACTTTATATATACTTTAGTCCCCAAACTTTCAAAATATTAAAATATAGCACACATAAATTAAATTATAATCTATGAAATTTTGTGACATTACAATCTCCCATCCTTAAAATATTTTCGTCCTCGAAAATTTACCTTAGTTAATCGAAGAGCTCTGGATACTTGGTTCTAAGCTCTTCTTCCTTCTTCCATGTTAACTCTTCTCGTCCATGATTTCGCCATTGTACTTTGACCAGGGAACTTCTCTGTTTCTGAGTTGGTGTACTTTTCTTTCCAGAATCGTCGTTGGGATTTCTTCATATGATAGATCTTTTTGTACCTTCAAAGTTTCGTAACTTACCACATGATTGTGATCATGAACATATTTTCTGAGCATCGAAACATGGAATACATTATGCATTGCTGCAAGTTCAGGTGGTAAGGCTAGTCGATAAGCTACAACACCAATCCTTTCGAGAATCTCGAAAGGTCCAATAAATCATGGTCCCAACTTCCCTTTCTTTCCAAATCTCAATACACCCTTCATTGGTGCTACCTTTAGAAAAACCTTTTCCCCCACTTGAAATTCTAAATCCTTTCTTCTACTGTCAGCATAACTTTTCTGATGGTCTTGTGCTGCCTTTATTCTTGTTCTAATTTTATCAACTGCCTCAACTGTTCGTTCAATGATTTCAGGACCCAAAATTCTGCTTTCCCTTACCTCGTCCCAATGGATAGGGGATCTACACTTTCTACCATAAAGGGCTTCATATGGGGCCATACCTATAGTGGCTTGAAAACTATTGTTATAAGCAAACTCTACTAAAGGTAGGTGTATTTCCCAACTCCCTCCTAGATCCAGAATACATGCTCTCAACATATCTTCCAGAGTTTGAATGGTTCTTTCTGATTGTCCATCCGTTTGAGGATGATAAGCAGTGCTAAATTTCAGTTTCATCCCCATGGCTGTCTGCAAGCTTTTCCAAAATTTAGATGTGAACCTCGGGTCTCTATCTGAAACAACGGTGACTAGAATTCCATGCAATCTAACTATCTCTTTGATGTATAACTGTGCGAGCTGTTCCATGTTGAAGTTTACTTTGATGGGTAGAAATGGGCTGACTTTGTTAGACGATCCACCACTACCCAAATAGCATTGTGACTTTTTGCTGACCTCGGGAGGCCTACCACAAAGTCCATCGTTATGTGTTCCCACTTCCATTCTGGAATATCCAACGATGTCAGTAGCCCTGATGGCCTTTGATGTTCTACCTTGACCTGTTAACAAATAATACATTTTTCAACGAATAGACCAATTCCTCTCTTCATGTTTCTCCACCAAAATGTATCTCGGAGATCTCGATACATTTTCGTACCACCTGGATGTGCCGAATATAGAGTAGAGTGAGCCTCTTCCAATATCTCATTTCTTATACTTTCATCTTTAGGTACACACAACCTTCCTTTAAAAGTCAATACTTTATTTGTAGATACCTCAAATCCTATACGCTTGTTTGTACCAATCTCAGCTTTAATCTTCTGTAAAAATGGATCCTTATCCTGTGCTTCTTTAATTTGATCCCGAAGAGTGGGTTGAATCATAAATGCTCTTATTCTTGCTGTAGTCTGAGTTGGCGGTATGATAACTTCCAATCTTAGTTTCTCAAAGTCCTTTATCTAGTGTTCCTGCACCGTAGGTAGAACTGCTAACTGCGCTCCCGTCTTTCTGCTTAAGGCATCTGCAACTATATTAGCCTTGCTCGGATGGTAATGAATTGTGCAGTCATAATCTTTCACTAGCGCCAACCATCTCCTTTGCCTCATATTCAGTTCCTTCTGTGTGAAAAAGTATTTGAGACTCTTGTGGTCTGTATAAATTTCACACTTCCCACCATAGAGATAATGACGCCATATCTTTAAGGCGTGAACTACTGCTGCAAGCTCCAAGTCGTGTGTTGGGTAGTTTTGTTCATACTGCTTCAACTATCTCGAGGCGTAAGCAACCATTTTTCCATGTTACATCAGTACACAACCTAAACCTTGTTTGGAGGCATCGCTATAAATCACAAATCCATCAGAGCCATCTGGTATCGTCAATACAGGAGCTGAAACTAGTCTCTGCTTGAGTTCTTGAAGACATTTCTCACATTTTTCTGTCCACTGAAACTTTACCCCCTTTTTCGTCAGCTGGGTCATCGGTCTTGCTATTTTTGAGAAGCCTTCAATGAATATTCTATAATAACCAGCCAATCCCAAGAAACTGCGAACTTCACCTACACTGCTTGGCCTTCGTCAATTTGTTACTGCTTCTACTTTTGTAGGATCTACTTCGATTCCTTGGGCGGTGACCACATGACCAAGGAAACCTACACGATC
>NW_019243074.1:0-1614 GCF_002742605.1 Olea europaea var. sylvestris | reverse complement strand
ACTGTGTCGGAATTGGCTGAAATTTTGCAGTTTGATCAAAAATAAAAATTGCGCCGACGGCAAGTTAGTCACTTTTCTCGACTATGTCAGAATGGGCTCAAATTTGACAGGTTGATCGGGAACAAAAACTGCGCCGGGTGTAATTTCGTCATTTTTCGCGACTATGTCGGAATGGGCTAAAATTTGACAGGTTGATCGGAAAGAAAAATCGAGCCGGGGGCAATTTCGTCATTTTTCTCGGCTGTCGGAATTGGCTGGAATTTGGCAGTTTGATCTGAAATAAAAGTCGCGCCGCGGGCAATTTAGCAATTTTTCTCGACTGTGTCGAAATTGACTGAAATTTGACAGGTTTATCGGGGACAAAAATCGCGCCGGGTGTAATTTCGTCATTTTTCACGACAGTATCGGAATTGGCTGAAATTTGACTTGTTGTTCGGAAACAAAAACCGCGCCGGGAGCAATTTCGTCATTTTTCTCGATTGTGTCGAAATTGGCTGAAATTTGGCAGTTTGATCTGAAATAAAAGTCGCGCCGGGGGCAATTTCGTCATTTTTCTCGACAGTGTCGGAATGGGCTCAAATTTGACAGGTTGATCGGAAAGAAAAATCGAGCCGGGGGAAATTTCGTCATTTTTCTCGACTGTCGGAATTGGCTGGAATTTGACAGTTTGATCTGAAATAAAAGTCGCGCCGGGGGAAATTTCGCCATTTTTCTCAATTGTGTCGGAATTGGCTGAAATTTGACAGGTTTATCGGGGACAAAAACCCCGCCGGGTGTAATTTCGTCATTTTTTGCCACTGTGTCGGAATTGACTAAAATTTGACTTGTTGATCGGAAACAAAAACCGCGCCGGGGGCAATTTCATCATTTTCTCGACTGCGTCGGAATTGGCTGACATTTGACAGTTTGATCTGAAATAAAAATCGAGCGGGGGGCAATTTCGTCATTTTTCTCGATTGTGTCGGAATGGGCTCATATTTGACAGGTTTATCGGGAATAAAAATCGCGCCGGGTGTAATTTCGTCATTTTTCGCGACTGTGTCGTAATTGACTAAAATTTGACTTGTTGATCGGAAACAAAAATCGCGCCGGGGCAATTTCGTCGTTTTTCTCGACCATATCGGAATTGGCTGAAATTTGGTAGTTTGATCGGAAATAAAATTCGCGCCGGCGGCAATTTCGTCATTTTTCGCGACTGTGTCAAAATTGGCTAAAATTTGATAGGTTGATCGGAAACAAAAATCGCGCCGGGGGCAATTTCGTCATTTTTCTCGACTGTGTCGGAATGGGCTCAAATTTGACAGGTTGATCGGGAACAAAAACCGCGCCGGGTGTAATTTCGTCATTTTTCGCGACTGTGTCGGAATTGGCCAAAATTTGATTGGTTGATCGGAAACAAAAATCGCGCCGTGGGCAATTTTCGTCATTTTTCTCGACTGTGTCGGAATTGGCTGAAATTTTGCAGTTTGATCGGACATAAAAATCGCGCCGACGGCAATTTAGTCATTTTTCTTGACTGTGTCAGAATGGCCTCAAATTTGACAGGTTGATCGGGAACAAAAATAGTGCCAAGTGTAATTTCGTCATTTTTCGCGACTGTGTCGGAATTGGCTT
>NW_019243073.1:0-1614 GCF_002742605.1 Olea europaea var. sylvestris | reverse complement strand
TTAATCTAATAATCTAACAACTATAAAATTAAACAAAACCTTTCAATAAGTAACTTTTTATTTAGTTTTCAAAATTGAGGAATCTAAGCCTAATAGTATAACCCACTTAATTTCTAACACGTTGGCGAACTTTCCTTTTTTTCCTTCTTTTTCTTCCTCTTTTTCCTTTTTTTCTTTTTTCTTTTCTCTCTTCTTCTTTCTCTCTGGTTCGTTTTCTTTGTGAGTGTAGTGTGTGTTTATGTTTTTAAATTGGTTTTGGGTGGAATTGAATTGGATATTCCATCGCCTCATGTGTATTTTATTTTTCTATTTTTTTTATGTTTGACTTTTCTTTTTTCTTTTTTTAACTTAATGTATTACAAAACACACCCCCTTAAAAGAATTTCGTCCTCGAAATTAGATTGATCAAGTATGAAAAAGTCATGGACATTGAAAATGCATCTGCTCTTCACTTTCCCATGTCGTTTCTTCTACGGCATGATTTCTCCACAAAACTTTAACCAAGGGAATAGTCTTACTATGCAAAATCGGTTCCTTTCTGTCCAATATCTGAGCTGGTTCCTCTTCATAGGTGAGATTTTCTTTCAGCTCTACTGGTTGTGATCCCAAAACATGAGACGGATCTGGAATATACTTACGAAGCAACGGAACATGGAATACATTGGGAATTCTAGACAATTCTGTTGGCAAAGCCATTCGATACACAATTGGACCGATGCATTCAACAATCTCATATGGGCCAATACACCTTGGACCCAATTTACCTCGTTTACCAAATCTGATAACACCTTTCCATGACGACAATCGCAGGAAAACTCTATCCCCAATATCAAATTCAAGGTTTCTTCTGCATCTATCTGCATAGTTCTTTTGTCTATCTTGGGCTGTTTTTAACTTTTCTTTAATTATCTTTACTTTCTCAGTAGTAATCTAGACATATTCAGGACCCAATAACTTTCTTTCGCCAACTTCATCCCAACATACTGGAGTTATGCATTTCCTACCATACACTGCTTCAAAAGGAGCCATTTCTATACTCGAATGATAACATTTATCATAAGCAAACTCCATCAAAGGAATATGAGTATCTCAATTCCCTTTAAACTGTAATACACAAGATCGTAACATGTCTTCCAAAGTCTGAATAGTTCTTTTTTACTGACCATATGTCTGTGGATGAAAAGCTATACTAAAATAAAGTTTAGTACCCATAGCTTTCTGCAAGTTGAGGCCAAAATTTAGAAGTGAAACGAGAATCTCTATCTAAAAAAATAGATACTTGTGTCCCATACAAACTGATTATCTCATCAACATATATTTTTGCTAATATATCTAACGAGTATGTGACTTTAATAGGCAAAAATCTAGCAATCTTCGTTAACTTGTCTACAATGATCCATATGACATCATGTCCACTCTAAGTCCGTGGAAGTCCAAATAGAAAATCCATAGTAATGTGTTCCCATTTCCACTCAGGAATAGGCAACGTTTGTAACAATCCTGCTATTTTCTGACGATCTGGTGTCACTTGCTGGCAAATGAGATATCTAGATACAAACTCAGCTATTTCTCTCTTCGTTCCATGCCACCAATAGTGGTCTTTGAGTACATGAT
>NW_019243072.1:0-1614 GCF_002742605.1 Olea europaea var. sylvestris | reverse complement strand
CAAAGCATACTTGGCTACCTTTTCCAAACAATCTCAATAAAAGTGAATTTATTTTTCATCAAATTTACTGTGATATTTGGGGTATCTATCTGACTGCTTCTCTCTGTGGCGCACACTATTTCCTTACAATTGTTGATGATTTTTTACGCACCATTTGGATATATCTAATGCGATTTAAATCAGAAACAAGTACTAATCTCCTTCATTTTTTTGCTCTCATAAAATATCAGTTTAACACTACCATTAAACACATTCGCACGGACAATGGCCAAGAATTTCTCTCCCGTTCCCTACAAAACTACTTTCGCGACCACGACATTATTCATGAACATACTTGCGTTGAAACTCCACAATAAAATGGTGTTGCAAAACATAAACAACGACACCTTCTGAATGTTGCTCATAGCCTACGCTTCCAAGCCAACCTCCCTCTCAAATTTTGGGGGAATGTATCCTTACAACTGCTTATCTCATCAATCGCACACCTAGTCGCAACCTTGATGACAAAACACCTCCTCTTCAATAAAAAACCATACTATGACCACCTTCGTGTCTTCGACTACCTCTGTTATGCTCAAACTCTCACCAACCATCGAGACAAATTCTCTCCCCGAGCCTCTTAATGCCTTTTCCTCAGGTACCCTAGCACTCACAAAGCCTACAACCTTTATAACCTTGACACACATTCTATTTTTTATTCTCGTGACGTCACTTTTCATGAGAATGATTTTCCTTATCACCATCTCTCCTAGGCCCCCGATCGTCAGACCCTATCATTCCCCTCCCTATTCCTGAGCTCTCCAACCCTACCCCTGATCCTGTTCCTGAGCTCTCCAACCTTACCCCTGATCCTGCACCACCTCATTCCACCTTAAATCATAGCCCTATTCTGCTTCCTTCCCCCCCTCGTCGTTTTACTCGCACCACCACTCATCCATCTTACTTGCTTGATTACATATGCCCGACTCTTCTACCTGGGCCCACTGCATCTTCATTTGCTGCACAGTGCTTTGGTACTGCTCATCCCCTATCATCTTTTCTTTCATACTCTTGTTTTTCATCTACTCACTGTTCTTTTCTAGCTGCTCTTAATACTACTGCAGACCCTACTTGCTACACTGATGCCAAGAAACACTCTCACTGGTGTGAGGCTATGAATTCTGAACTTCAAGCACTCGAAGAAAATTGCACTTAGACACTCGAGCCACTTCCTTCTGGCAAGAAACCCATTAGTTGTAAATGGGTGTTCAAGACCAAACTCAAAGCGGATGGTTCAATTGAGCGCTACAAGGCTCGATTAGTGGCCACGGGCTACACCTAAATTGAAGGACTCGACTACCATGAGACATTTGCCCCCGTTGCCAAGATGACCATTGTTCACTGTCTCCTTTCTGTTGCTACCTCTCGACAATGGATAATTCATCAAATGGACATTTACAATGCTTTTCTTCATGGTGACCTTGATGAGGAAGTTTACATGACTCCTCCACCTAGATATTGTACTAAGGGGGAGACCTGAGTCTGTCGCCTTCGAAAAGCTCTCTACGGACTCAAACAAGCCTCCTGGAATTGGTTCTTCAAACTAACAACTGTGTTAATTGATGCAGGATTCAC
>NW_019243071.1:0-1614 GCF_002742605.1 Olea europaea var. sylvestris | reverse complement strand
GGAAATTTTTTGGTATTTATATACACCAATGATCATGATGTAATATTGTAATCTAAATTGCTTTCTATTATCCTTTTGAGAGGTAGTTTTAATGAAAATGATATGGATGTTTTTGGCTAAACGAGCGAATGATATTATTATGTTGGCATATTGGAGTTAAGAAAGATTTTAATTGGTCAAATGAAGCTTTATTATTAAAATTCAGGTACTTTTGCCTTCGTGATAAGTCCAGTGCCTAGCTGGCACTTATCATCGACTCACGTCACATCTTGAGTCTTAGGACGGAATGTGTCAGTCAGGGACAGGTGGTGCCCCCTATTGGAGGCTTGGCCGACGCCTGTCCAATAGGGGGCGCCACTGTCTTCAATGTCCCCAAGCCGGGACAGGGGCTTTATTCCATATTTATATGACCAAGTTGGCAGGTTCACTTCTGTTGGATGCACAACATCATTTATTTGTCGTGTTGTCTATTGATAAGTATGTTTTTACACACTTATTTAGCTCACAATCATGACTTAAATATGGACAAAGTAGTTGAATTGTGACTTAATCTCGTTAAATTCATGCAATGTAGGTGTTTCTATGGAAAAGATGGAATTCAGAAGAAAAGAGCCGAAAAAGGACCAAAATGGAACAAAGCGATAGTTCGGGGACCAAAGGTGCAAATATTGGAAAGTTGAGCTAAAGTGCAGAACGAGAATGAAAATGTGCCAACTATGAGCTTGAGGATGATACAAGACGATCGGAGGAAGAAAGAAGTAATATTAGATTGAATTGAAGAAAAGTGAAAGATGAAGAACTAAATTGCAATTAATCAAAAGATGAGCCAAACAAGTGATCAAGGAATTGATTGATCCAAACGTTAATTAGGAGTCAATATTTGATGATGGACAAAGGAAAGAAAGAAAAGAGATCAAGAAAAGAGAAAACGAAGTTCAGGGACCAAAACAGCAAAGTTGAAAGTTACAACCTTGCGGCCGCACAGAAGGTTGCAGGGATTCCATGGGCCATTTCACTTGAACCATGCGGTCGCATGGCTATAAAAAACAAAAAAAATTCTAAACTTGCGTTTTTTTATTGAAACTCTTTCGGGGCTCCGTGAGGACATGATATAAAAGTCAAAATTCATCATAAATAGGGTAGAACGTCCAGGGAGAAGAAAATTACAACTCTTGGAGGCAAGAAACACGATCTTGAAGCCGATTCCACAAGAATTCAAGCGGGTTTTCAAGGCTTTATTCAAGATTTCAAGAAATTTTCATACGGGTGCTATTCTTTCAATTTATTAATTTTGTTTTTTTATTCTGTAATTATGAATATTCTAGGCTAGGTTTTCAATTCACTAGGTGATCGATGAATCATTGTTTGTTATTTTAATTCCATATTTCATGATTTTAATATAAAGACTCGTTTGGACAATTTGATTGGTTTATATGCATTGATTTTCTTCTGCAATTAGTGGCCAATGATTATGTGAGTTTCGATGACTTATTTCTTACATTCGAGAGAAGTGGAATAGGTTCGATAAGGCGTAAATCAACATAGGGTCCGATAAGGGATAGAGATATACCCCTATACTTTATGCAATTCTCTAATTGTTCACAAAACCACATG
>NW_019243070.1:0-1614 GCF_002742605.1 Olea europaea var. sylvestris | reverse complement strand
ATTGGGACCAATAGGCATAAAAGCGGTTGAGAGGGATCGAATTAAAGAAGTCATTTACATGGAGAGGTAACAGGAATGCAATAAGTCCCGTTTAATCTCCTTTCTTTAACATCTAATTTTTTCAGACTCATTTCTAGTTATATATTTTATGGAATTTATTTATCAACTTTTCAATTATATATATATTATCAATTTTTAGCAAATTTTCTTAAAATTCTGATTTTTATCAAAACCCAATAGGGAAAAAGTTCATATAAATTCATTTCTTATTTTGCCATTTATCTTATGTTGCGTTTTGAACTATCTTTTCTCACTCATTCTTTTTTGTTCTTATTTTTAATTTAAACAAGCAAATTGTTCAGAAGACCCCACCTGTTTGCTAAAACAATTACATGTTGATAATATTTGTCAGATCTAACTTCCCAAATTTTGCTGGAAAAATGCTCCACCTGTTGGAATTCGAAATCATTTTTGCAATTGGAGTTTTATTATTGAAAAAACTTGTTTTAGGTAGGACGAAAATGGGAAAATTGTGGAAAGACGAGAATACCATTTTTTGGGAAAATAGCGTTCGTACATCCAATTAACATTGCTCTAGAAGAAACCATACGTTATAATCGTTCGATATGACATTGGGTCATAGTGTTGGAAAAGTGGAGTGGCAACATAAAAGGAGCTGCAAATAGAATGGGGCTTGGGGTCTCCGAATCTTTTCCTAATTTTTTTTAATGGATAAATGAGAGAGACATAGGGGTAACTTTTTTGTTGGCAGGTAGAAGAAAGAGAGAGAGGGGCATGAGTAGGTAGATAAGTGGTTAAAATTGAGTTTTTGGGAAGAGTGAATTGCTTGGAAAAATAAAATCACTAAAGAAAACACTTTTATTGTTTTTGAAGAAAATATAGTCACATGACCAACTTTTGAAAAATGTTTTTCATGAAAAAATATGAATCAAATACTATAAAAGTAGGAACTTAAGTGAAAAAATGACATTTTTCATGAAAAGTATAAACAATCAAGCACTCCCTAAATATTTTTTAAATTGCATATTGGAAGTGGAAATTACACATATCCAGGTTTTTAAAATGCACAATTCAAAAATCAGCTATCAAATTTATTTGTTCAAATATCAGGTATTACCCACCCCAACCGTCCCACCCTACATTCACTACCTAAATCCTAATTAATTCACCCCCAACCACCCCACACGTGACATTCACTTCATCTTCCTAACGGTGACGACGACGACTCCATTATTTTTTGCTTCTTTTCATTGTTTCTTCTCCGAGTCACATTGTTTCTTCTCTGCTCATGATGGTGAAGGTGAGGAATGTGAGCACTTCTTCTTCTCTACTCATGACGGCGACGACGATGGCGATGGCGAGAGGATTTGCAATCTGTTTACATTAAGCGTCAATGTCGCCGCTCTTGCAGTGAATGTTGATCTATTGTAAAACCATAACCCGTTTGCGATCTATAGCAGCGGACGATGTGGTTGGTCTATTGGTAATGGTGGATTTGGATGGTGTTGGTGAGGTTGGTATGTGGTGTAGTATTGGGTATGTTTGGTGGTGATTTTTGGTTGTGGTTGTAATGGTTTTCTGGCGGTTGTCGTG
>NW_019243069.1:0-1614 GCF_002742605.1 Olea europaea var. sylvestris | reverse complement strand
CAATAAAATAATTTTTTACGTAAATCCAAAACTTTTTCCTGCTTTTCAACTAAAAATCACCATTATAAAATCTATTCTTCCAAAAAATGGGACTCAAACAAGCTCGTAATATGATCTCATTGAATGGATAATACATAATATCCAGGAAAGGACTTTGGAAGAGCACAAGAAGTTGGTAGAAAGAATTATGAAAACGGATAAGAGAAGGCGAAAGAGGATTGAGGCCTCTGGTATTGATTATGATTGTCCAGAAATTGTAAGCATATTCTCATTCCTTACATTGCTTGGTGATACTGATATCATTCCAGAAATTTTCTTGTATGGAGACTTTAATTTTTATTTGAATAACAAGATATCATGACCAATATAAAGTGACTATTCGTTGAGGGAAGGTACATCCCTGCCTGCTCTTGGTTGCATGGATGAATCCTGCTCCCTGGAAAAAAGGGTTCTTTGATTTTTTTGAAGGCCTGTTTAGATGCACAAGTTCTTATGTTGTGGCGTTCCAGTTTCTTAGAACATCTGATCTAGTCACATTTTATCATTGGGATGTCATATTCTGTGGATGTCGATCATATTGATTTGACGTCAAGAAAAAATTAATCGGGGATCAACAAAATAGATAAAGGATCTTTATTCTGTCTTACAGTTCAGTTTTACACCTTTTGCAGATTGGAAACCAGCCCACCTCAAAGAAGATTAGGTTTGACGAAGAGTAGGCTTTGCATTGGAAACCAGAAGTATGCCTTTTTGACATTGAATGTGCGTTTTTGTCTGCTACTGGTTTCCTGTGCAGTACCTTGAGCGCATGTTTAGTGAGTTCTAAATTGGAGTGGAAGTATAATGTACGAGATTTGAACTTCTTTTTCCTTGATACTTCCAGTATCCTTACCAACTTTGCCACAAGTGTAGAGCAGCCAAGAATAGACAAGCAGGTGTCTCTTTTAGTATATGGAAGGCTTATCAGTATAACGATGCTCTTTTGTACGGTTATTTTATTGAACTTCATTTGCCCAATTCCATGCAGTACCTATACTAGTCTTACCTTATGTGCCGCAGGAAAGACCTTTGGGCATACGTATTGTTAACGGGAACCTTCCTCCAAGGGTGCAAACAGGATAAGTTAGGGAATAAAATATCTTAAATTTGAGGTAAATTTCATTTGTATTTTAATTTAATTAGGTAAATGAACTTTAAATTTGTTCAATAGGATAACTATACTTCAATATGATTCAATATAACAATCCACACTTTAAATTGATTTTATTGAGTAATTATACATTAAGTGAATTTCAATCAAGTTAACTTCTACGTAATCAATTTTTGTCAATCCAATTATCCAAGTGATCGAATTAGAAAACCAATGATTTAAAATTGGATTGGCCAGACCGTTCAACCGGGAAAATTGAGAATCGGGATCAAAATTAGTTTAATTAGGCTTATAAAACCTTTAATTAAAAATCCATCCCAAAAGCTGTTAATCGATCGATTTTTGGAAGATTCGTGACCCGTTCTTCGTTTAGCCAATCCGGGTCCTCTAGTAAGAGCTTTTTTCTGATCCTCCCCATGAATCAATATGCGGATGAAGTAGTCATGGTTGAGAAACTGCTTTAC
>NW_019243068.1:0-1614 GCF_002742605.1 Olea europaea var. sylvestris | reverse complement strand
TGTGTTTCAACCACTCCAAGCTTGTCTCTAAGGAATGTGAATCTTGAATGAGTAAGGGACTTCGTCAACAAATCTGCGCTTTGGTCTGAAGATGGTACTTAGTAGATTTCCAACTCATTCCTTAGAACTTTGTATCTCACAAAGTGAACATCCAATTCTATGTGCTTGGTGCGAGCATAATATACCGGATTTGAAGCCAATGCACTTGCACTCAGATCGTTATACCAAATTCTTGGAATTGAAATCTGTGGTATACTTAGTTCTCTCAGTAGTGACTGTATCCAAGCAATTTTCTGATGCACTATACTCAGCTTCTGTACTTGATCTTGCAACATGTTTTTTAGAACACCAAGATACCAGATTGTTTCCAAGATACAAACAATAGCCTGCTGTGGACCTTCTATCATCTAGGCACGATGCCTAGTTTGAGTTTGCAAAGGCTGCTGTTTCCATGCTGTCATTTTTTTGAATAACAAAGCCATGATTCACAGTTTCCTTCAAGTATTTAAATATTTTCTTAAGTGTCTTCCAGTGAGCATCTGTGGGAGCTTGGAGAAATTGACCCATTTTGTTCACAACATAGGTAATGTCAGGTCTCGTATGTGCTAGATATTGGAGACTACCAACAACATTTCTATAAAGAGTTGGGTCCTTCATAACCCGTCCTTCAGCCTTAGAGATCAGTTTTTCAACTGCCATATGTGTTGGTTTCAGATTCTCATAGCCAAACTTTTCAAGCAGATCAATTGCATATTTTGTGTGAGTTAGGCACAGCCCTGTTGCATTTTTACACACCTCAATATCTAAGAATTGACTAAGACTTCCCATATCCTTAAGAGCAAAACATGCATTCAGTTTTTCAATGAACACTTGTAGCTGTTCACCATTACTGCCCGTCACCACTATATCATCTACGTATACTAACTCAAATAGCACATTTCTTTCATCCATCAAGAAAAATAGTGAGTTATCTACTTTGGACTGTTTGAAGTTCCACTGCAACAATGTATTCTTTAGTTTTTTCATACCAAGCTCTTGGAGCATGCCGAAGTCCATACAGTGCATTCTCCAATTTGCACACAAAGTTGGGATTTTTCTGATTTACAAAGTCTTGTGGCTAATTCATGTACACGGTTTCCTCCAACTTACAATTCAAGAATGCATTGTTAACATCAACTTGTCTAATTTTCCATTCTCTGCACATAGCAAGGGTTAGTATGATCTTCAAAGTTGATGCCTTAATGACTGGGCTATAGATTTTACCAAAGTCCACTCCAAGTGTTTGCAGAAACCCTTTGACAACTAACCTTGCCTTATACCTTTGCATCTTGCCTTCTAAATCACACTTCAGTCTATACACCCACTTGTTCTTGAATACCTTTATTCCTTGTTTTGGAAGTACCAAATTCCATTTCTTATTCTTCATTAATGCATTATACTCTTCTTGCATAGCCTTTTTCCAATTTTCGCTCAACAGGGCTTCCTCAACATTATGTGGTTCAATCTCAACTATGTGAGAATCCTGAAAATGACAGGTATAAACCTTTGGCTTGAAAATCCCTGCTTTACTTCTGGTGATCATATGGTGTCCTCTCTCCTGTGTGACACCTTGAA
>NW_019243067.1:0-1614 GCF_002742605.1 Olea europaea var. sylvestris | reverse complement strand
TTGAACTCACCACTTCGTCGTGACGTATGAGGGATTTCGGCCATTTTTCGAATGTGTGCGCACTTGCATATTTGGAACGCTTGGATTGTCGGCGTACGAAGAATTGAGCGTAACTTTTGTACACGGTGCCAGTTTTGGGCCCATATGTACTTTTTGGAAATGTAGCGATCGTTTTAGATTGAACTCACCACATCGTCGTGACGTATGAGGGATTTAGGCCATTTTTCAAAAGAGTGAGCACTTGCATATTTTGGACGTTTGGATTGTCGGCGTACGAAGAATTGAGCGTAACTTTTGCACCCGATGTTCGTTTTGGGCCCGTAAGTGCTTTTTGGAAATGTAGCGACTGTTTTGGATTGATCTCACAATTTCGTCGTGACGTATGAAGGATTTTGGCCATTTTCAAAAGAATGAGCACTTGCATATTTTGGACGTTTGGATTGTCGGCGTACGAAGTATTGAGCGTAACTTTTGCACAAGGTGTCCGTTTTGGGCCCGTAAGTACTTTTTGGAAATGTAGCGACCGTTTTGGATTGAACTCACCACTTCGTCGTGACCTATGAGGGATTTCGGCCATTTTTCGAAAGCGTTAACACTTGGATATTTGGAACGCTTGGATTGTCGGCGTACGAAGAATTGAGCGTAACTTTTGCACCCGGTGTTCGTTTTGGGCCAAAAGTACTTTTTGGAAATGTAGCAACCATTTTGGATTGAACTCACCACTTCGTCGTGATGTATGAGGGATTTCGATCATTTTTCAAAAGTGTGAGCACTTGCATATTTGGAACCCTAGGATTGTCGATGTACAAAGAATTGAGCATAACTTTTGCACCCGGTGTTCGTTTTGGGCCCGTAAGGGCTTTTTGGAAATGTAGCGACCGTTTTGGATTGAACTCACCACTTCGTCGTGACGTATGAGGGATTTCGGCCATTTTTCGAAAGTGTGAGCACTTGCATATTTGGAACACTTGGATTGTCGGCGTACGAAGAATTGAGCGTAACTTTTGCACCCGATGTCCGTTTTGGGCCCGTAAGTCCTTTTCGGAAATGTAGCGACCGTTTTTTATTGAACTCACCACTTCGTCGTGACGTATGAGGGATTTCGGCCATTTTTCGAAAGTGTGAGCACTTGCATATTTGGAACAATTGGATTGTCGGCGTACAAAGAACTGAGCGTAACTTTTGCACTCGATGTCCGTTTTGGGCCCGTAAATCCTTTTTGGAAATGTAGCAACCGTTTTTGATTGAACTCACCACTTCGTCGTGACGTATGAGGGATTTCGACCATTTTTCGAATGTGTGAGCACTTGTATATTTGGAACGCTTGGATTGTCAGCGTACGAAGAATTGAGCGTAACTTTTGCACACGGTGCCCGTTTTGGGCCCGTAAGTACTTTTTGGAAATGTTGCGATCGTTTTAGATTGAACTCACCACATCGTCGTGACGTATGAGGGATTTAGGCCATTTTTCAAAAGAGTGAGCACTTACATATTTGGAACGCTTGGATTGTCGGCGTACGAAGAATTGAGTGTAACGTTTGTACCCGGTGTCCGTTTTGTTCCCGTAAGTCCTTTTTGGAAATGTAGTGACCATTTTGGATTGAACTCACAACT
>NW_019243066.1:0-1614 GCF_002742605.1 Olea europaea var. sylvestris | reverse complement strand
CTAGCCTTGCGTGTACTCAATAAGCTGAAATGATTTGGGACTCCGATATTTCACTATAATGATGAAAGGCAATTATAAATGTGGCTTAATATTTTATTGAAGGGTTTTGCATTCAAAAGTCTCATCGTAACAATCATATATATATTATTTTACATCTATATATATATAAAATAGTGCGAACGATTATGGACTTTTACTATCTAATCTTCCCGAGTCATAAGGAAGAATAGTTGGTCAATTCCTAAGAGGTATTGCATTGATCATACAATGCTCCATCTCCATTGTCTTTTCATCTTCTTGTTTCTTCAATTAGTCCAATTGCAACATGTATCATATACTAGTTGGCACGCAGGCCCATAATAATAATAACAATAATCGACTCGCAGGCCCAAAATAATCGAGAGCTCGCAAGCTCATAAAATGAGAAGAGTAAAATTAACCATTCAATACATCTGCATGGTCGAGTCCATAATTGTCCATTAATAATGTATTTTTCACACAAATGCATTCCTATATAATATCTCATATTATATACAAATATATTTCGAGTTTCTAGTAATTAAAGTCGTTTAAACACTTTTGGACAAATGGATCAGAACAATTAATTAATCATATTAATTAATTAATTTAATTAGCGGGCATATTTTATTAAAATCAAATTTTAATTAATTACTGAACTAGAGTCCAACTCTAATTACACAATTATATGGAGGAATTATTTAATTTAAATCAAATTTCAATTAAATATCAAATTAGAGTCCAACTCTAACTTCAAGAAAAATTTTAGGGCAACGCAATTTAATTAAAATCAAATTTTAATAAACAACATATTAGAGTCCAACTCTAATTTTAAGAAAAATTTAGGGCGAGACAATTTAATTAAAATCAATTTTTAATTCAATGTCAAATAATAATCCAATTCTAATTCCGAGAATATGTTCGGGTGAATAATTAATTAAAATCAAATTTTAATTAAGTATTAAATTAGAGTCCAAGTCTAATTCTAATTGAATTAATATTTTAATCTAGGACAACATTCCTAAATAAAATAAAATTTAATTTGGAGTCAAAAATAATATTTAAGTTAAAATCTAATTTTAACTAAAATATAAATGTCGTCAATTTTTAAATAAGATTTTAACTTGTGTCAAAATAAAAATATAAGTCAGACCCATTTAAATATAATTTCAAAACCATTTTAAAATTTGCAAATTGACCCAAATTTAAAATTACAATAAGAGGCTCCCAATTTCTCAAATTGCAAGAAGGCCCTTTACTTAATTATTGCACATTGACCCCGAAATCATATTGCAAGCCGGGGCCTGCAATTTCATAAATTGCACGCAAGGTCCCCGTCTCCAAATTACAAGGCCCGACAATAAACTATATAAAAAAAAAGTCTTTTTCTTTCCTTGGCCGACGCCCCTTACAGTTATTAGGGGCGGCGATAGCTGCTTCATGCTACAGCAACAACAGAGCAGTAGTTTTGGACAGCAATGGAGCGACGAGCGTCGCTACCCAGTCGTCGGCAGCAACAGTTGCAGCCTCCCCTACCCTTTTATTTATTTATTTTATTTTATTAAATGTATTATTCTGATCCAAAAGAAACTAGAA
>NW_019243065.1:1335-1614 GCF_002742605.1 Olea europaea var. sylvestris | reverse complement strand
GCGCGATTTTTGTTTCTGTTCAAACTGCCAAATTTCAGCCAATTCCGACACAGTCGAGAAAAATGACGAAATTGCTCCCGGCGAGATTTTTGTTTTCTATCAACAAGTCAAATTTTATCCAATTCCGACGCAGTCGCGAAAAATGACGAAATTACACCCGGCGCGATTTTTGCTCCCGATAAACTTGTTAAATTTGAGCCCGTTCCGACACGGTCGAGAAAAATGACGAAATTGCCGCCGACGCGATTTTTATTTCCGATCAAACTGCCAAATTTCAGC
>NW_019243065.1:0-974 GCF_002742605.1 Olea europaea var. sylvestris | reverse complement strand
ATTTCGACACAGTCGAGAAAAATGACGAAATTGCCCCCGGCGCGGTTTTTGTTCCCGATTTACCTGTCGAATTTGAGCCAATTCCGACATAGTCTAGAAAAATGACGAAATTGCCCCCGGCGCGATTTTTGTTTCTGTTCAAACTGCCAAATTTCAGCCAATTCCGACACAGTCGAGAAAAATGACGAAATTGCCCCCGAGGAAATTTTTGTTTCCTATCAACAAGTCTAATTTTAGCCAATTCCGACACAGTCGCGAAAAATGACGAAATGACACCCGGCGCGATTTTTGTTCCCGATAAACCTGTCAAATTTGAGCCCGTTCCGACACGATCGAGAAAAATGACGAAATTGCCGCCGACGCGATTTTTATTTCCGATCAAACTGCCAAATTTCAGCCAATTCCGACACAGTCGCGAAAAATGACGAAATTACACCCGGTGCTATTTTTGTTCCTGATCAACCTGTCAAATTTGAGCCCATTCCGACACAGTCGAGAAAAATGATGAAATTCCCGACGACGTGACTTTTATTTCCGATCAAACTGCTAAATTTCAGCCAATTCCGACACAGTCTCGAAAAATGGCGGAATTGTCCCCGGCGCGGTTTTTGTTTCCGATCAACCAGTCATATTTTAGCCAATTCCGATACAGTCGCAAAAAATGACGAAATTGCCCCCGGTGCGATTTTTATTTCAGATCAAACTGCCAAATTTCAGCCAATTCCGACACCGTCAAGAAAAACGACGAAATTGCCCCCGGCGCGGTTTTTGTTTCCTATCAACATGTCAAATTTTAGCCGATTCCGACACAGTCGCGAAAAATGACGAAATTATACCCGGTGCTATTTTTGTTTCCGATCAACCTGTCAAATTTAAGTCAATTCCGACACGGTCGAGAAAAATGACGAAATTGCCGCCGGCGGGATTTTTATTTCCGATCAAACTGCCAAATTTCAGCCAATTCCGACACAGTC